>NW_022990612.1:0-303659 GCF_902827175.1 Gymnodraco acuticeps | reverse complement strand
CTCTCTCTCTCTCTCTCTCTCTCTCTCTCTCTCTCTCTCTCTCTCTCTCTCTCTCTCTCTCTCGGCTAAAATCAATGTGTTCCCTCTCCATTGGACTCATTTGTTTGGTTCTGTAAAATAGTGACCTCACTATGTGAGAAAAATAAACGCGACGCAATGTTTCCAGTGAGAACAGCTGTGAGGTCCGTGCAGAAAGCAGAGCAGTGTGTAAAATCACTCAGTATAACAGGCCATACATTACTCTCTGTATTTGTATGCTGTAGTTTAGTAGATATCTACAAACAAAGAGTCGATATTTTTCCAAGACCATTTAATGCTTCACATAATAAAATACACAACGGCTGTAGCCTGATTATGCTTTAGTAGCTCTAGGTGCGTGTTGTACATTGTGTAGGTGTGTGTGTGGTACAGTGTGTAGGTGTGTGTTGTACAGTGTGTAGGAGTGTGTAGGTGTATGTTGTACAGTGTGTAGGTGTGTGTGTGTGTGTGCGTGCGTAGATGCGGTGGACAGACGGGTCTCAGTTGGTTTGGTGTCCTATGCTTACTTTACTTATACTAAATACTTATAAAACGCTTTTATCCAAAGCGACTTACAATAAGTGCGTTCGTCCAACAAAATTATAAATATATATATAAATTAGTGGTGCACGATAATTATCGGCCCGATAATTATCGGTCCGATATTAGCAATTATGACGTCATCCCGATAAACCCGATAGAAGTATTAATAGCCCCGATAATATACAATATATTTTTTGGGTAAAAAAAAAGAAAAAAAGACTGCGGTGTGGGTGGATTGGGATGAGGGGCGCTTGTTTTTCACTCGGCTCCTCCCGTTTTGCCAGTACTGTGGTATTAGTGGTTTAGGAAGAGGGGAGTTTTTCACAAATCCAGCACTCCCTAACTCATGCCTGGCTGTGACGTAAATGGTGTGCGGCCGTGAAGCCAGGGCAGTAAACAAACATGTCGCCGGTAGTGTGGGACTATTTCAAAGTTTCAGAGTTAGATAGTTCGCTTGCTATTTGTATTAACAAATGCAGAAGTTCCACGAGGAGGGAAAAAGGCAACGAGCTATAATACTTCCAACCTGATTAGTCACCTGAAACATCGCCATCGCTACGATGGTGTGTTAAAAGCGTACGAAGACGCCTGCGCTGCTAAACTAGCGGCGAATCCAAAGCCATCTGCAAAGGCACCGGGGCTTTTACCTATCGACGAGGCTTTTGAAAAAGGCAAGAACTTTGCCAGAGACGACCCCAGGGCTAAAACGATCTCTAACTTCATCATAGTCATGATGTCATGTAATTTGCTCACTACTAGTCTTTTTTTTACCACCAGGTGTGCAAAAACTACAGGTACATTTAATATATATATATTATATTATTATCGGTTATCGGTATCGGTCTTGAGAAGCAGGAAGTTATTGGTATCGGTTTCAAAAAACCAATATCGTGCATCCCTAATATAAATATCTATGTGTGTGTGTATATGTCCGCATCTGTAGCCTGTTATTGTCTCATTATACCGCACTGTGAATGAATCAAAGTAAATATATAAGTCATCATGAACACATCTGTCCATCAGACAGGCTGCTGTGCCTCCTGTCATCATTAATGGACGTCTCTTTAAAATGACCGCTCAGAGGAGAGGAGTTCTCATTTCTCTAACCGCCTGCTGCTTCCCCTCCTCTCTCCTCGGCTCCCCTCCTCGGCTCGCATCTCCTGTAGGCGGGACTAAGACACGAGGAAAGGAGTCGAGAAGCGGAATTAGAGAAATGAGAAAGCTTCCAATTATAGAGCGAAGACGATGGAGTAGAATGTCATGGTCGACGGTGTCAAATGCTGCAGTTAGATCCAGTAGGATGAGGAGAGATGGAGATTCGGTGTCAGCTGTCATCAGCAGGTCATTGGTGACCCTGACTAAGGCAGTTTGGTTTGATGACAGCAGCTTTTAATGGCGATGGAACATGACCAGACTGGATGGAATGGTTTATCACTGAAGTGATCAGCGGACTTATGGCACCAATGTTATATTTAACCAAAGCTGTGGGAAAGAGGTCCAGGGCACAGGTGGAGGGTTTCATCTTTTTGATGATGGCCTCAACTTCATGCTGCGAGATGACAGTGAAGCAGCAAAGAGGCTGGGTAGATCCGGGCTGGGGGTTGACGGTCAGGACTGGCAGAGCAGCGGAGTTTGAGAGGAGAGAGCGGATGGTCTCTACTTTTTTCCTGAAGAATGTGATGAAATGATCACACTGCTCCTCTGTGGTGTCTTAGGGGAGTCTGAGGTTAAAGGAGATGGTTTATGGTGGAAAAAAGTAGCTTGGAGCTGCCAGGGCTATTGTTGATGATAGTGGACTAGAATTTTGACCGCATGTCTCTGAGGGGCTTTGTGTAGGCCTTTTGGTGGTCCCAGTATGCCTGTCTGTGAACAGAGAGTCCTGAAGCCTTGAGGCGCCACTCGAGGACACACCCTGCTGTCTTCATTTTCCTCAGCTCGCAGGTGTACCAGGAGGCTGAGCGTGAGAAAGTGACTGTTCTGATTTTGACAGGGGCGTGGAGATCCAGGAGACTGCTCAGAAATGTATTGTAAAAATCCACAGACATTGACTGATGTAGGAGTTATTGTGGAGAGATGCTGGAGATCCGAGGTCATGGTGTCCGGGTTGATGTTTTTCAGATTTCTGAAACGGATTTGACGCTTGGGTTTGGTGTGGGGTAGCAGCGGCACAAAACAGTGCAGTGGCAGTGGCAGCTCCATTGAGATGGCCTTGTGATCCGACACACCTAGATCGTAAACTGATCGTTTACTAATGGGGGCAGAGTTTGTGATTACAAGGTCCAGTGTCTGTCCCCTAGTGTGTGTGTGGGGACATCAACATGTTGTGTTAGGTTGAGGCAGTCCAGAAGGTGTAGGAACTCGGCTGCATAGTGACAGGAGGGGGTGTCAACGTGAATATTTATGTCTCCTAGTATTATAATGTTGGCAGAGGTAGCGCAGAGTGTACTGAGAAGGTTGTGCATCTCTGGGATGAAAGCAGAGTTGGGTTTGAGTGGCCGGTAGATGAGAAGTATTGTCAGTGGGAGGGGGGGTTTACATTTAAATCCAAGGCATTCAAATTATGATAGTACAGGCAGAGGCAGGGGGGACAGTTCCAGTTCATTTCTATGTATTATTGCTAAGCCGCCACCACGACCAGTGCTGCAAGCTTTTCCTCCCTAAAAGTCTTCATTTTGACGAAGTCCTTCAAATGTACTCTACAGGTCCGAGGAAGTGTTCTTGACAAGGTGTTGTCTGCGTTATTTAATGACAGTGAAGAAAGGTATTTAAATAAAAGTGACAGGTTTTCGAAGTCAGCAATATGTTCTGCACTTTGAACTCAAGCGATATCCTCAAGGTCGAGTAAAGTGACTATGACCACATCTTCTGTAAAGTTTATGAATTTACTCAAAAGCAATCACTGCATTGTAGTCTCTTGTTTGTGTTGACATTGAATTGTGGGACTCTTCTATGATCGTTCCTGGATGGTTGCTAAACGTTGGTACAAAATGGCAACTTTGAAAAAAAAAAATGTGGAATATCTTTTTTGCATTATCAACTTGATAATGCAAAAAAGATATGCCACATTTTTATTTTATTTTTATGCGCAGTATGCTGTGTCTCAACTGCAGGGCCGCCCCTGGCCAACTTGGGGCCCCAAGCGACATTGTGAGATAATAAATCTGTATTCAAATGTAGTTCCCTCTGTCAGCAATGTATCAACAACTACTCACACATTTCTATCAGTATTTCTCTGTGTTGTGGTTGACATGATGATGACTGTTAGGAGTTAAGGGGAGAGGCTGAGCATCACCATGAAATGTGTAAATTGACATAAAAATCAATAAAAGGGGGAAAAATGCTCCATGTTTTTTAGGCTGTAAACTTTAACTGTTATGTAAGCCAACTAGAAAGACAGTGTATCACTCTTCCTCCTGTACATTAGCAGATAAAAGGCATAACATACTTGAATGAATGGTAAATAAAGAATGCTGGAAATAACTGCATCTCCATTAGCCTATATGCTATGCAGAGACTGCCTTCTTCATGTCGTGAATTGCAGCTGATGTTTTAATATGGCAATTTGACTTATACAACATTCGCAAGTTGTACATTTGACTCATACAATAACCCACCTTCGAGTGATGCTCTAGTTTCTTCATGTTTAGTTTTTTTTCCCTCTTGCTTGTGCCGGACTGAAACTGTCTTTTCACCGACATCTCTTCACCTGCACTAGTGGCCGTATCAAAGCCGTGATTGGTCAGATGTCAATTCATTGCAACGGTGTCGGGTTACAGACGTGCTCCCTTTGTCACCTCTCACTCTCGCGGGGGGTGCGCGGAGAACTGAGCGGAGAACTGCGCACAGCAGCTGAGGCGCTCTGGGCGGGGCCCCCTGCGCAAGGCGGGGCCCCATGCAGCCTGCGTGATTGGCCTGTAGGGAGGGGCAGCCCTGCTCAACTGTACTTATTCTACCTTGATAATATCAAGGTGGAATAAGTTGAGACATAGCATACTGCACATTCAAATTTGCAACTATATCCTATTTATATATCACATTTGATATACACTATGGTTGTAGTAAGAGAACGTAACACTTTTGCAAATCACTTTATTTGACAATCCAATTCCAGAAAGGACAAGGGCCATGTTATTGATAACAAAACACAAATACATAACTTCACACTTAAAAGCAGAAAAAACAAAGATACACTGCCCAAAGCTTTTTTTTAAAGAAGTAATAGTGCAAGTGTTTATTTTTCCTCTCCGGCTTGTTCATTCTGATCTTCCCATTAATCAGTTGGAGAAAAACAAATCTCTAATATAGAAACCGAACATAATCTGCTCCCGCTGCACAGGGAGACTAATTGAGTCTATATTTATTTATGTGAGAATGTGTTCTGTTTACAAGTTGCTTTCACATATTTTTTC
Source organism: Gymnodraco acuticeps (assembly GCF_902827175.1). Classification (NCBI taxonomy): domain Eukaryota; kingdom Metazoa; phylum Chordata; class Actinopteri; order Perciformes; family Bathydraconidae; genus Gymnodraco; species Gymnodraco acuticeps. The sequence goes on along the minus strand of NW_022990612.1, from coordinate 298,689 downwards.
GACCTGTAAGCTAGCATCACAGGTGCTCCCGCAACAAAAAGCCAATGGGGATTTCTACATTAGTTTTCAGGATATTGCATAAAAAGTTGTTTGGCACTGTATCAACACCTCTTTATGATTATTGGAGCTAACCCAGGGTTGCCAACTTTGGGTACCTGGCTGGAGTGATATTTTGATATCATGGGTTTAATTATACATATGCGCACTAAATGACTGCTATCCTGTCAGTAGCGAGACCTTAGCATATACATATATATATATATATATATACAATATATACAAATACACAATATTGGACACAGTCTATAAAGGGCACAACGTTTCATTCACTAATGAAAATCAAACATGTTTGTTTCCACTGTTTTATTGTGTGCATAGATAGGCCTGTCGCGGTAAGCAATTAATTGACTTATCGTACGATAAATTAAAAAAAACTCCATAACTTTTCTGACCTCGATAAATTGCCATTTATATGAGGATGTGACTAGCAGTTTGAAAGGATGTACTTGAATTATTATTATATATTATCATTATGTCATTGGTCTAAAATGGTCATACAACGGTGCCGACAATATTATCGTTTATCGCAATAATTTCTGGGAAAATGTATCCAACTAAATTAATTATCGTGAGAGGCCTATACATGAAACACACACACAAACAAATCTACAGACTTACTACAAACTGCCAAATATAAGCAGCAGACTTTTACTTTTTATCATTTCTACTGGATCTTAGATCTGCGCATGCGCAATACGGGTCGGGGATTGACCAACCGGCTCTGCTGTCTGTTAACATTGTTAAAGGAATGCTCCACTCATTAGATAATTAATCAAAACTTCAGTATTTAGTGAAACATTATGTTTAAACCATACCCTGAAGAAATCAGCGATATTCCCCGGTAAATAATGATTTTATAGCTCTTTTTTATCAAAACCTGTATATTCCGTCAGGCCACTGCCATTTTGCCCATTTTCAGTAGTCACGTGATGGTCGTGACGTCATCCATGCGTTCACTTTGTAAACACACGAAAACATGGCGAAGTTTTGAGCAATATGAAGAGATTGGAAGGGGGAATTCAGCCATACAGGTTCGAGCCTACTTAGTACTACTTAGTAGATACAATTATTTTGATTACTAGATATGTATGCATGTAGTACCACCCTTGCTAGCGATTCCCTCTCTAGTTTAGCATACTCAGCCTCGTTGTCCCTGGCCCTAGAACCACGATTTTATGGGGCCGGAAAAACTGGGGGAAAATACCCACTAGCCGGTACTACGCTGTATGGAAAGGCCACCAAAAACTGGCCTGGCCTGGACGATAAAGGACGTTTAAACGGGGCTACCCACTGCAATGGAAATGCGCTATAACATACCTTATTCTTACTCCGAGCACTACTTCTGGTCCTCCGTCGCTTCACACTTGCAGAGGGCGATTTCTCAACTGGCCGAACTGGTGTCCTGGTCGGTGATGACACCAGAAAGAACGATGGTACTGCATCTCCATTAAGTAATGGTTGTTCAATAAATCCCATGTTATGTTTTATCATACTCTCAGAGTAGTCGTCCGGAAACTTGAAATGTTCGCTGCATACATGCGCCTGTGGATCTTTCGGTTCGGGCCGGCCACATTTCGCTAGCCACTGCCTCCGAACGTACTTCCTACGCTTACCTTTTGGCAACAGATGGAACCGAGCATTCCGTGGATTGTTCCTATCAGAATTGTGGTAATGTTTCGCGATACAATGAGGCATATTTGAAGAGAGTAACTACAGTAAATAACATGAACATCAACGTGTCCTCGAAACCAAACGCATGGTTTACGTCACGTCCGGTAAAATGGCGCCGCCCACAGTGTTGATGTTATTTCGGTAATTAATCAGTTTAAAATCACTGATAATGTCATCGGATTAAAAAAATTAAAAAAAGACTGGCAGAGACTGGTCTGTTTTATCGGATGATAATTATTTAAAAATGAGTGTCATGAGCATACCATTCCTTTAAGAGTGGTGGGGGAAGGGAGGGAGCGGTTCGACAGCTTGAGCAGCTGTCAACTCAACATTGTAAATAACCAACCAAAAACGATCGCCGGTTCATGTTGTGAGAATAGTTTGGGCAGCGTGAGAGCGTGACATTGAGAGTGAAAGCGTGTGTCACACGCCAGATGCGTGAGAGTTGTCAACCCTGGCTAACCTCTTAACGAAATCGCGTCATTTGTAGGAAACAACGTCTAAGGAACCTTAATATTTAATAAACTATGAATATTTTATATCCATATAACGGGAAAAAACTCATTTAACTGATCTTTTTCATTTAAAAAAACAAACAAACACACAATGCTAACAGTGAGCCTCTGAATTAGCCCCGAGCGAAAAATGCTAATCTATTACTGCATCGAAAATCACTCCTAGCTCCCTTATTACTTATCCTAGCTGCACATCCAACACATCGTTTATGATCGCAAGGAGACACAGAATCTAACGGTGCCCACCTCAACACTGAAAGATACAAACTGACGTTATCAACAAGAACGTACATCAAAACAAGTGGCGCTAGGTAGCCCACAACGCTAACATGGCTTACCTTCGTCTTTGTCTGGTCTAAACTGGTCTTCAATGGCATTCAAACGATAACAACGATGATGTAGTTAGTGATGGCAGTTTGACACTGAAGCTTCGAACGGAGCTTCAACCCTGGACTCCTATTCCATAGAGAAGCAGTGCTTCGAAGCTTGCTTCAAATCACGTGACATGTGACGTCCGAAGCAGTAACTGCTTCAAATCACGTGACATGTGACGTCCGAAGCAGCAACTGCTTCATTTCCTGAATGAATCAACTCACTGGTTTATATATACAGTCTATGGATTCAATGCACTGCCTCGTCTCGATTCTGACAGGTGACAGGTTGAAACAGTTTCAAATTTGAGCGCTTCAACACTTTATAACTGCTCTAAACAATGCGCAATGTGTGGGTTGTTGTCGTAGTTTGCGTTGTTGCTGTTGGCATTGCATTTGAATTGGATCATTATAGAGCAAGCCAGGAAGAAAGATATGTCGTTATGGCTCGTGAAACACTTCGAAATGTGGAGAAGCTGGGAACAAAAAGAAAATGAGTAATATGAAAACACTTAAATAGTCAAAGGAATAGATAGCCCAGTGGATAGAGCCGGCGGCCAGGATGCAGCGATGTCCTCCTCGCACCTGGTTCAAAGCCCGGAATAGTTACATTTGTAATCATTGCTTTTCAACTTTAATACTTTAATAACTGATAAAAGGCCCTCTCCGCCCAAAAACATGTCTTGCACTCTCTAGTCTCTTCTCAATAACCCAATACACACAATTATCAATCTTTAATTGCAAATAGAACATGATATTCTGTGTGTGTGTGCGTGTGTGTGTGTGTGTGTGTGTGTGTGTGTCGAATATTTTTCAAGGCAAAGATACGTTAAACCCACTGCAGCCTTGCACTTCGCCAGGAGAGGTCGCTGTAACTGAAGCTTCGAGAAATTAACCTATTTCCGACACAATTGTCCAAGTGGTTCGACGCTTCATTCAAAGCTTCATTTTGCCATCACTAGATGTAGTTATTCCATAGGTTAATATCCAATGTGGCTGTGTCCCCTTTGAAATGTTCTGATAATCTATAAGCAATAAAACTGCAATTCCGTTTTAAAATAGTAGAGCAGGCCATTCCTACGCTCTGTAGCTTCATTGAATGCACGAAGACGTCACCTTTTTTTAACATGAGTGGGTGCGGGACGATTTTCCTTCGATTCTATTGGCTCTAACGGTCAGAAAGAGATGTCACATGTCAAAATCGAGGAAGGGGGTCAAGAGATATGGAAAATCCACCCAAATGGCCCCAGAAGAGGTTTTCTTTGCTAAATCTGTCTAAAAAGGTCAAATATCACTTGTTTTGCATCAATCTTGATACAGGGTACTTATTATATGTTGTACTTTGGATTCCTAAAGCTTTTAGTATACTAACCCATCATCCAAGGTTACTTTTCACTATAAATACAAAATATTTGTTGGACGGACACTATCATTTACAGTTTTTTACCATGTTCAATCTGAATTTTCTTTAAAATAAAAAACATCTATATTGATTCTGACTTTTCTACATCCAACTCACAGGTTTACCATTACTTTGAGAAAAAAGATTATTAATTTAACCCTTTTAGAAGGGAAGATATGGTCATTTGTTCTGGGAATGTCATTTTCGAGCCTGAAACCTGAAAAACAGACTTGGGGCTTAAGTTAAGCAATTTGTAGAACCATAAAGCTAACATTAGGCTAAAACGTTAGGCTGTTTGCATTACTTCACATCACCACCGTAATGTTTGGTGTGACTATTTTACCATTTGAAAACACAGAAGCTTCAGACGTCCACAAGTGGGGTGTTTACTGATCAAAGTGTTAAAATGCTCATTAATTACCTGGTTTTAGGATTCATTCCTGAACCAGTCTTTTTTAGAGGTTTAAATCTAAAGTCCTCCATTTGTCCTCATCCTCCGATTTCTAGGTTTATCTTGTGTTGGTTCCTGCGTTGAGAGAGTTGACTGAAAGTTTTGACTGAAAGTTTTGACTAAACTTCTGAATGAGAGCCTAATTTGAGTCAAGTATGGGCATGCATCAGATATTATAGCAGCGAAGGTAATGAGATGTCACTCATTGTGGGAGTATCTGGAACATTAGCCTTCAACGAATCAGAGGACGGATGAAAAAATAGCGAAAGGGAAGGAAAGAGTGATGAGAGAAAAGCTAATAGAGTTGGGACTGATGGATGTAGGAGCAGAGGTGGAAGGAGCCAATAAAGAAAGGAGGATGAAGAAGGGATGGAGAGAGGAAGGTAGGATATGAAGGGAAGAAAGCAGCATCACCCATACATCAATCAGGGGTCACATGCATGGAGGGGGAGATGAGGGGGGGAGAAAGGGAGCTGGGGGGAGTAATTGAGGTTAAAAGACAGGAGGGGAGGGAGGAGGAGAGAATTGAGAATGAATACGTCTCTTTTTCCCTCAATGCTCGTTACCCTTTTTATATTTTCCCCTTGTCCCTTCCCTTTGATTGTTTCTTTCCTCATCTGCTTTCCCTTATTTCATCCCTTTATCTTTTCATTTATGTTTATGCTGTCTGCTCACAATAGGGATAAAAGAAAAGTCAAGGTTAACCTTATAACTCTAGGACTAAGTGAAAACTATGATGTGAAAGGATTTCTACCTGCAGGCACTGTGGGAGAAGTATTTAGAACTTTTACTTAAGTAAAACAGCTAAGAATACACTGTTATAATAATGTGTTACAGGAAAAAGTTCTGCATTTAATATGTTTCTCAAGTAAAAATAAAATATAATATCAATTAGAAAATCTGTTAAGTATGTTTATACATGCCTATAATTATCTCCCAATCGGCTACTTGATTAATCAACTAAGCTGTTCTGGTAAATTAATTAAATGTGTTATAAAATAAAATATTTCTTTTTTTTTTATTCTAATGGTTTAAAATAGATTAAGTTAAGGTAATTATAATATTTACCTTGGAATTGTAGTGGAGTTTAAGAATGAAGTGGCATAATAAAACAAAGTATTGATATTTATTTTCAATATTCATATATTAATATGAACAAAACACTGAACTTGTTGCAGCATACATATTATATACTTTAGTAAGTTGTTATTATTACTTTGCCTTTTTATGTTTACACAATTATTTTCCTTTTGTTTATTTTATTGTATTAAGATCTTTTATTTGGTTTTTTTGATTTTACATTCTTACCCTTTGTCTTACATTGTATACATATATATATATATATATTCATTAATTTATATTCCCGGATAAATAAAGTATTCTGATCTAAAAAAGTGGATATAATAATGCATAGCAAGATGCATGGAGTCCATGTCAAAGATTTGAGTTATAGAGGAGAAAGGAGGAGGAGAGAAGTCTCTGGTGTGCCTCTGAGTTGGAGAGATGACCCAGAAAAGTCAGGAGAACAAAATGGACTGCTAGGAAAAGGAGGTCTATTCTATAGGGAGGAGGAGGAGGAGGAGGAGGAGGAGGAGGAGGAGGAGGAGGAGGAGGAGGAGGAGGAGGAGGAGGAGGAGGAGGAGGAGGAGGAGGAGGAGGAGGAGGAGGAGGATGTGCAGGTGTTCATTTGTTAAACTAAATGTGTTTCCCACCAGGATGCAAAAAAGCTGCACATATGCAGCAGATGTTAGCGAGAGCTTGATAAATTAGCATTTAATTACCAAACGTTTAACATGTTTAATGACGTCAGACAGACTGTTCATCTTTGCCAAATGCAGATCCAAAAGAGCTCTGGCAAGACAATGGTTAAATGTTACTGAACAAACCCTGGGTGTTCAGAATGAAGACAAAGCACCCTTGGGTTCGTGTCCCGTGAGAACCGTGTTGAGCTTCTTTAGATGGAGCTATGTCATGTAATGTTACGTCTGTAGCTGCCAAAGCTGCAATATTCCCTTTATGTTGCTAAGTCCCTTCTCCCCCTTCCTGTTCAAAGATGTGTGAGTTCTTCTGGTTTAGCACTTTATATTTACAATACTCTAGCTGTCTACTTAACAAGCTAGCGAAATGTAGCTACCTACTTAAAAGCTGGCTAACATTCGATAGATATCTACCTAGTTAGCTGGCTCACATGAGCTACCCCTCTAACAAGCTAGCTAGCTTACATTTGATATCTCCATCCATCTTCTACCGCTTTTTCGACTCGGAGGTAGCATTTCCAGCAGAGGGCCCCAAACTAGTAGAGAGTATAATCCCTTCACCTGGTCCTAGGTCTGCCCCTCGGTCTCCTCCCAGCTGGAAGTGCCTGGAACACCTCCCTAGGAAGGCACCCAGGTGGCATCCTTATAGGTGCCTGAACCACCTCAAATGGCTCCTTTTAACGTGAAGGAACAGCGGTTCAACTCTGAGTCCCTCCCGCATGACTAAACTTCTCACCTTATCCCTAACGGAGATGCCAGCCACCCTACGGAGAGAACTTTTGGCCGCTTGTGTCCGCGATCTTGTTCTTTCGGTCATGACCCATCCTTCGTGACTATAGGTGTGGGTAGGAACTAAGATGGACGTTCGCTATCTATCTACCTAGTTAGCTTAGATTAACTTCCCAATTAAACTATCTAGCTAGCTTGCGTATGGAAGCTATTTAGCTAGCTATTGCCAAATTGGTGGCTCTTGTAGTTTAACTTATTATTATTATTATTATTTAACACCGTATGGTTAGACACATAATAAGGCATTGTGGCCAAGAACATGCAAAGCATATGGTGAATTGGGGGTTGAGATTGTGAGAAAGGCAACTTAGCATCAACATGATTTGGCATCTATTAGCCATTTTTCCTGCACTTTACTGATAACATCAAAAAACAAATGTTTCTCCAGTGATGATGGTAACAAAACATGGAGATCTGAATGAAGAAAGTAAGAAGAAATTAAGACAAATAATAAAGATGAAGGAGAAGGCTGAGAGGCTGTGGAATCTGAAAATAGCCAGAAGACAGGACAAAAGTTTGAATAATTGTAACAGCCGGACTGCCTTGACAGGCTGCTTTGTGCCAGACTGAGAGCAGGAAGTCAAGTTGTCACGTGGAGACGAGTTCTGCGACGCCTCTTCAAACAAAGCATTACACAACGATGGATAGTGTGATTTCATTGTTAATGTTGCAGCCGGTTAACAGCCGTGCTTCATGTGGTAATGACAGAAAATCACTGAGAGGCAATTTGAATGTGTTGATCCGCCATGCTGTGATTTCCCATTGTCCGTGATGACAGGTTAAATCCTCCCTTCCTGCTCGGGCAGCGTGGAAATCGTTCTGATATGAATGTCTGTTCTACATAAAAGTTTTGTATTGCCATGGACAGTTTTTCTTTTCAGTGTCCTTCATTTTCTCATAAAAAACAGAATGCTGGTAGTCGAATCTTATTACCTTTGGACAGCGCCAGGCAAGCTTTTGTACTAAGTTATACAGCTATTGAAGTGGGTTTGTCTTCACATTTAACTCTCCTTCAGAAAAAACATATTTTCTAAAATTCTGACCTTTAAACCGATGTTTTCATAGCCAAGTGTCCTTCGCTCTGTACTGTATCCCCGATCATCAACACTCCTCCAGTGACACACATGCGATTTACCAAAGTCACACATCCCTGCAATGTATAAATGTCATTTGTAAGGGATTGGGTTGAATTCCAGACACTCGGAAGTCGGAACACAGTTACTGGTGTGAAATCAGAGGTTTTATCATATGCATGCACTTTTTGATGCAAAAATGTCCGCAAAAAGCCGTGACGGCATCACAGACCTACAGTACATAAAGGTTTCAAATCCACACCTTTCCTCCGCCACTTGTTTCACTTGTGCATCACTGCAAATCAAAGAGAGCAAGTCTCTGTCTTTTAATGATTGTTTTTCATGATCTATCAATGAAAATATACATATAATAGATAATTGTTTGCTATTTAGCAGTACTAAAACCTGTGTTCCACTCTTAAGTTTCATGCTTCTAATTACATTAGAATGAAAATACAGAGAAGTGCTAATGTAATTAAGTTTGTGTAAACATCTGGTGTCCTGTTAACACATTACACTTCTATTACCTGGTGATGAGCCTGCAGTTGGTGGAGCATCAGATGTTCCTTTTATTTGCTGCAGTGTTGCTTAATAATTGAGTGTGAAGATGCACATTAGCTCTAATTTAATATCCTGTGTAATTTCTTGATGTGATTATCATGTGGAAAAGTGCTTGCAATGGAGTTAAACAATCTCTAGAGCATTTCCACTCGCTTTAAGATGTTACTGAATTGGAAAGTGAATGTGAGGACTGTTAGGTGTGTTTTTGTTGAGGCATAAAGCTGCACTGACTGAAACAAGGGGCCAGCAGTAAAAAAGACACTTCTCTCAACATGCGGCTCTTTATAGCTGACTGCTGCCTCTCCAGTGCTGCTTATGAGTGTTTGGGGGGCGTTCAAGAGCAAGAGATTTAACATTGTTGCTTTGTTTAAGGATACACTCACTGAATCAGGTTCACACAGATACAAGGAATTTGCTTTTGTGTATAATGGTGCAAACAGGCAAGTGTGTAAAAAGAAAATAAATAAATATTATACAAACTAGTCTTAAAACTGGTAAAAGATATAAGATGCAAACAAGGAAATACAATGAAATGATAACAAATGATGTGAAAAATATGTGGAAGTTGAATTCAAAAGGCAGAGAGCTGTGCAGTGGGAGTATTGTCCGGAAGTATGACACATAATGTCATTGATTTCATATTAGCAAAATGCTAAAGTAATGTAATATGATGTTATTTGATGTTTCTTCAACAATGTCACCACATTATTTCTTGATTTTTTACTTGGAGCATGTTCTTCCATTTTGGAACAGTTATGCCTCCTTACTGCCTTCAGTCTCAGTACAAATCTTGGCGGGAACCAATCACAAAAGTGCCAGCTATAATAGAGGCTAGAGATCTTTGTTGTTTGTTGTGCGTGTGTGTGTGTGTTAAATGTATTTTAATGGAAGCAACAGAAGTTCCCCATGCTCTCCCTTTAGCAAAAAGGTAAAAGTCTCCAGTCATTGCTTCCCAGTAGAAAAGAGTGAATGAAGAAACAAAGGAAAATATTTTGAGCAAATTTGTATCCAAACAATTTTCATTGTAACATGTGGGTTGAGTCTCTGAAAATGTAGTACAAAACAAATATCTCTTGAGTTGATTTAGGGCGCTTTTACCAGCCAACATTACAGTAGGTCAGTTTTCATGGACTCTGGTGCTGTTCAATTGCATTGATAAAATAAGAATAATACAGAAAAACGCAGGATTATGGGCTGCCTGCATGAGTATTGTTGTTATGGATAAAGGTTAATGGAGATGGAGGACTGACTTGAACTTCTGCAGAAGAGAACAAACAGACATATGCTAAATACATAACATTACCTAGTCAGAGTAAATCATGAGATCGAGTCATTTCCTGCAAAAACCTCTTATATGTTGGCCACTTGAATTTGGTAAATGTGAAAATGAACCATGAAAATAGAAACAATAGCAAAGGTATATATTTACCCTGATTCAGACTATTGCTTCAAAGTACTTTGTGTTTCCTGACTCCCACTTCATCAGAGTGTTCATTGAGAGCAGCTCTTGAGAATTCATTTGAATGCTGAAAAAATTGCCAATTTAAGACGTCTTTGCTTTACAACAAATAGTGAACAGTTTATTTGATGAGGTCTGATCTGTATCATCAGAGAGATGAATATTGGCGTTGTCAGGAGCAGAATATGTGATCTTTATTTCCTCCTGTTTATCATGGCACTTTGGTGAAGCTGTCAGCCTCTTATTGATCTCTACCTATTCTTTCTATCCCCTGTTCCTGTCGCTCATGCTGTCTCGTTCATTTTCTTTCTGCTGCCTTGTCTTTTTATGTCTTGAAAGATTTCTTTAAGGAGTCCCTCCCTTCCTTTTTTCTTTCCCTCTTCTGTCTTTCCTATATTTTCTTGTCTCTACTCAGCACATCCCCATCATTTCTTCAAATGAATCAATGTGTTTTACAAACATGATAACACATTATACAGTCCATATCCATATCAGACCACAATCTCTTATTGCATTTATAGAACTTTTAATATGACACACCAATTTGTATGGAAATCATATGCACTGCAGATATGTAAGCCTGTGTAAGTGAATAATGTATTAAAAGTCCTGACGTCAGCGTCCTCATATCCTGCTGCCACCGTACAGAACACGTCCCCAATGGACTCAGGGACTAATGTCCCATCAGCTTCCTCACACTGTTACACATTTATGACTGGTTACATTTAATGTGTTACCCTTTACATTACATTACATTACATTGCATTTAGCTGACGCTTTTATCCAAAGCGACTTACAATAAGTGCGTTCGACCAACAAAATACAAACTTGAAGAAAACAGAATCATATAAGTACATCAGGTTTCATAGAGCAAAAACATTTAAAGTGCTGCTCAACTGGCTTTAGATAAGCCAGTCCTCTATTAGTATATAAGTGCTTTGTTAATAGTTCTATCGCTCGAAGTGGAGTCGAAAGAGATGAGTTTTCAGTCTGCGCCGGAAGTGGATAGCAGCACTTAGTTTTAAAGTGAAGCCAATGCTGAAATGCATAATACCTGCAAACTGTCGACCCACTGGGCAGTTTGTATAGAAGTGGAATTATCTGACTTTGCAATTGATTCATATCCTAAGTACACATTGTCCTGACAATATTATGGCCTTAACTCTATTTTCAAATGTTCTTCAATAAAGCATGATGTGCATTTCGTTATTGAGGGACCAATTTAAAATAAAAGAGACAATAAAGAAACGTACATACTTTAGTGCGGGGCTACCTTGTAATTGACAGGACGACTCCAGGTTGTCTTTGGCTGTCTTTAACAGTGTGTTTTTACCCATGAATGTAAACTGTAACATTTCTCTCCCCTAAACATTGATTGTACTTAGCTTGGGTTGTGTGTCACTTATGTCTGCATCTTTTAAACAGTCTACGGTTTATTATCTGCCCTAATTATTAAAAGCCAATATTGCAACATGGTGCAGATATTCATAGTGCACAGAGGATGGATCCATGACTTCTAATATAGTGCATCTCTAGCAGGTCAGAGTTTTCACTTCAATATCTCAATATCTGCTGGATGGATTTGCACACAATTGGATTTATATATTCACGATTCCCATACAATACATCCTAACAATTGAGATAATCCTGACATATTTCCTTGACATTCGTTGTTTTGAATAAAATCCCTAACTATTGGTAGCTAAAAAAAAGAAATGTGTCTAATAACACGATTTCTGAGTGTAGAAATTGTTGGGGAAATATTTCCCAGGGCCCATAAATCTGACCCAGTGTATCAGTTCAAACTGTCCTGACCGAGCACAGGCACCTGCAACCTGGGCTGCTGTGCTCTCAGTGTTCTGTCTCCCTGTTCCTGCCTGTTGGCGTCAGCTGATAGAGGTGTTATGATCTTGTTAGGCACAATGTTGATTATTCTCTCAGAACTAGCTACATGGGTCTGGGCTAGAGTTCTTCAGAATTGATGGTGGCATCTCAACCGTGTGGTCAGATTGTGGCCCGTGACATGTCTTGTGAATTCTCCGTCCGAAGCTCCAAATAACCCGTCAGTGTTTGCCATCAAAGCTCCAGCTCTCCTCGTGTCTCTCTGAGTCCTGACTCCAATTGCTTCAGAAGTTTCCCCCACACAAATGACATTCCCATCAGCCTCAGATGTACTTTGCGTTTGATGCTACTTAGCCAATGGAAGCATCCTGACACACTATATACTGTATGTAGATGTAGGTGAACATGGGTCGCAGTAAAGCTTCTACACATCAGCATGAACCGTATTCAATCATTTGTAGATTACATTTGCTAATCAGATTATATGTTGATCCTATTAGCTGTAATCCAGCTTGACATTTTCATTTCACTGCATTTATTTCATGGTTTATCCGAGCAAATGTATGTTGTATATAACATAAGAGCCATAATCTTGTCATCGCAGGCGGAAAAATAAAATCAGTGCCATGCGTGTGTTCAAAGCACACGAAAGGTCAAACTAGGTGCAGAAGGTATGACACAAATGTCAAATGAATACATACGTTTAAGTGGAGTATTGGCAGCTGCAGGCCCAGGAGTGGAGACAACGGAGAAATTCAACTCCATCCAATTTACCAGTGAAATGTTCTGAGGCCGTAAGGAGGAACAAGGGATGAAGGGAAGGCAATCCATCATGCAGTAATGCCCACAAAAACACATACACACTGACTAAAGAAAAACACTCGCCTCAAACAGATACATATAGATTATGTAAGTGTCGATTCTTAGTGGTCTGTCTCTTTGATTAGTGCCAAATTGCTGCTGCTTGACCAGCATGGGAGATTACTCTCCCACTCCCACAAACCTCTCCCCACCAGTTCATGACGATTTGTTACTGGGATATACTGCTGCTTGTTGTCAGTATGTCCCTGCTGGATGTCAAATAAAATAATTTGTAACCATTGTTCTACATAACTGTCTGCTATATAGCAGTGTACTGGAAATACAATGAAAACACTAATGCAAAGACAAACCATATTTCTCACTTCATATATAACAGTAGAGATAAAAGCTTTTGTCAACCAAAGCTTTTGCTGATATAAATGTTATAGAAGGGATACCCAACATTACCTTAGCAGAATTCATTTGGTTGATCCCAAAATTAACTGACGTATCAGTTAAAGCGAAACACTTTTATAATGTGTGTTATCTGAATAATTTGGATTGATTTGATTAGGGCTAGGTTAAGCTAACAATCTAGCTCCTCAATTCAAACTCAAATGAAGGTAATTCATGCATAAATACAGCAGCAAAACATATTATTGTTACTAAAGACAGTCTAAGGTTTATACACCTACATTTTTTGTCGGCGCTCTGGACAAAAATGAGGTGTTATTGTAGAGAATGGCAATTTTTCTCAATTTTAGGACGGCAGTGCATTCTGATTGATCATGTTCAAATGTCACTTTGCACTTGGCATGGACACACCATAATAAACTGATCTGAACAATCATACAGACATTTGGGATAATTACAAAGTACTTAATCTTGAATTACTTTCCTGCACCGGACATACGGTAGATGTTCTGCCACCATTGTGCATTTGATCTGAAATATTGAAAACTTCTTCATACAGTACATCTTTGAGCGAGGCATCCAAACCCTGGCTTTTCCTCTACATGTCTGCAACTATAATTGGTACAGTAGCTCCCAGGTGTTTAAAAATAGCACGGTGTACTCAGCAAAACCCTTCATTTGGAGAAAGGTTAACAAATGCTTATCTACCAATAAAGTAATTAACTCGGCCACACCGTTATGCTTTGTCCACCGTTTGTGGTGCCAAGAGGTTTTAAAAGGAGCTTCTTACTCATCTTCAGCTTTAGTTATCACTCCTTCATCGGCTGTAGCACCTCTACAGGAAAGTCATTTTTCAAATGAATGCAACTCTTTATGTGCCTCCCAGGATCCTCTTTCTCCTCTATTCTGCTCCGACAAGCACCTTCTGCCAGATTATCTCTCTTCTCTAATGAATGGGCTGGCGGTGACAGAGCAATTTCAACCACTGGATATTGCAGTACATCCATTTAATTTAATTTAACCATTTATTCATCCATGGCGGTTAGGATGTGCAGTATTACCTTGCCATTTACCAGCACAGTGTTGCTTTATTTTGACTTTATAAAATGGATTAAAGGTTTTTCAGCCGATGATGATACAAGGGATGGAGGCTGCTTGGAGAAATGACAGATACAAAAGGTTGTGGATACAAATCTTGTCTGGAGAACGGATAGATAGAAGCAGGGGCAATGCTAGCAGCTGGTCTCTTTATTGATTTAGGGCAATCCTACAAAGTAGTATCTCCTCCCTCGAGGCATTTTAGACTTTGGTTTCAGTCAAATTGTCAATTTAGCTTATGAAGGTTCCTAACGGAGAGGAATGATACGGAAGTACGTCAGTGATAGGAGCTGTTAACAGTCTCTAGATTAGAGTAAAGGAGATTCAACACCTCCTTTATTAACTCCTTTAGCTTATGATACACTGGTCAAAAGTAAAGGAGAAACAGCTGTCCCACAATACCTTGCGGTGGCAACCGCGACACAACATTCGGCCGTTCACAGAACCAACCGATCGTGAACGTTACATTCTACAATTTATGCTGTAAATTGCCAATGAACGTTTATTACTCTAAAATGATCAAATAAACAGTCAACAGTTTAGTCAACAGTAGTGTTCACTGAGTTATAGGGGGTTTCTTAAGCTTTTAAAAAAAGTTTGAATGGTGATATGCACAGTGATAGATGTGAAGGCCCAAGTTATGCGAATATAGTGCATTCAATTGTTCATTTAAATTATTTGTATACACTCATACGTATCAGATTAATACGTGTTGACAGGGGGGTGTGGATGAGTGCGAGCTACCATAAGATTCACTTTTATTTAAATTCCAACCATGGTAATGAATATATTTGTCACTGTTGTCCACGTTCATAAAACCAGCATAAAACAACACATTTAGAGCACACGCGATAAAGTAGCTAGGTGCGCTTTATAGTAGTCCACTATTGTAGCTATAGTCTCAAAAAAGCTTTGCAGTCTCTTTTCCTGATTCTTCATCATTTCCCCTATCATCTTTCAGTACATTACATTACATTGCATTTAGCTGACGCTTTTAACCAAAGAGACTTACAATAAGTACATTCGACCAGGAAGACACAACCTTGAAGAAAACAGAATCATATAAGTACATCAGGTTTCATAGAGCCAAACATTTCAAGTGCTACTCAACTGGCTTTAGGTAAGCCAGTCCTTTATTAGTATATAAGTGCTCTGTTAGCAGTTCTTTGTTAGTAATTCTATCGCTCGAAGTGGAGTCGAAAGAGATGAGTTTTCAGTCTTTCCTTAACCCTTTCACATTTCTCCCAGGCGCTAAGGAATAGTGGTTAGGATACGGTAGGAGAAGACATCAACCTTTTTCTCCCATAGACTCAGCATATGATATTAGGCCAAGCTAAAATGCAACATGATGTTTTATAAAAAAAAAATTCTTACATCATCCAGAGAAGAATATGTCCCTAAACTTGTATGACGGACTCAGGGCGGAGGTACAGGAGGGTGGTTGGGAGAAGGGGACACATCACAAGCTCTCAACATGGCAGCAGAGACAAATAGAGCCTCAGCTGTGCGTCAAGTTCAGAGTTTTGAAACTTTATAAAAGGTTCAAGAGGGAAAAAAAGGAAAAGGCATCCTGAGGAAACAGTAGGGAGCCTACAGTGCTGCAGTGCATGGTATAGAGTGCAGCACTAACACTGACAGGGCTGGGACATTTGATTGCCTCTCTGTACCCCCCCCCCCCCCCACTGGGCTGGAAGTGGATGTATTTGCAGTGCTTTCAGGAGGTTTTGATCAAATCATGCTGGTTCTGGGTAAGGGTTGTTGTTTAAGCAGAGATGTGGAATACATAGAGGATGACCACATTTAAACTATCACCCCAAAATCCAAAATACACATTTCTCCTTTGACCTGCTGTGCTTTTTATTAATCTACATGCTTGTTTTATGAGTGTTGTAGATATTGGCAATAGATATGTCTGTCTTTAATAGAACATAACGGAACTAGATTGTACTTCCCTAAAAGCTCAAAGCGCCAAAAGAAACTCTCAACATTAATGTCACTTTCCAGAAAAGAAAATCCACAAGACTTGTTTTGAGGAGTCAAACTATTTCCTTCTACGGTATCCCAATGCAGAAAGAAAGCATGCATCCACTCAGCTGAAGAGGACACCATTAGTGTTCAAATCATTCTCTCTAGCTATGACAAGAAGCACACTGTTGCACGGTGATACTGCAAACATCTCTACGGGTGATATACCAGCAACACCATCTAGATGGATGAATAGAGTTAGAACAAATATATCTTTTTGGATATTGTGTGGAAAACAGCTATCCCGAGCAAAATCTGCCCATCTTCCTCAACACGTGAGAGTCAACTCACTTCAATTCTCCATTCTCTTTCCTTCTTTTTCTCCTTTCAGTCTCTCTATCTCAGCAAGGATGTTTTCTCTGCGGCTACGAGTTCATGTGACTGAGGTGTGAGTCATGGGTTGATTGCTGCAAGAGTCATTTGATTGGTTAAATAGACCAGACAGCACATACATCAGGATGTGTTTATGATCAGGGGAGTCAAAGGTTTATGGTATATTTATTCCTACTGCATAGATTCTAAATCTTGTGAATTGATCAAAAACAATCCAAATGCACGTCCACCAAAGCCAAGGAATGATGCAAGTCACGTGTGTTACAACGAGGATTGTACAAGAGGAGAGTGTGTGAACTAAAGCATTATTTGAGGGTTTCATTTTGTACACATTCTTGAAATATATGGCTCTCATGCAAAATCATCAGCACTGAAGTAAAAAAGGGAAGAAACATTGTATTAACATCTTCATGGAGACCCTTAATATCTGCACTAAAGCCCTCTAGGTTAACTTTAAGAACTACTTTCCCATCAAGGTTCACTGTTTTCGTAATAAGCTAGACACGGCTTAATTTGTTTTTAATCTCAGTGGACATATACAAGGTAGAAACTAACATACGCAGGTAAAACAGACTTGTTTGCTAAACGATTCTGCTGGCTATTTACATCAGAACCCCAAGAGTTTGTTCATGTCAAAAACTCTAGCTACAAATCCAGAAAGGGGTGTCCAGCTTGTGTGGCCGATAAACCTGCACAAAGTGCTGCCAACAGCCCTTGCAAAGGGTTACAATGCACCCCTAAATGCGCATCTTATCAATAGCACCTAAATGTTCCTATTAGCACATATTTCATGAAAGTAAAATAAATACATTTAGAGATAAATGTAGCACTTTGTATGCAAATGAGCACAAAGATCAGTGCTAATCGCCAAATGCATTTAAAGTGAAATTATTATAATTTGCAGAGAGTTGGTGTTAAATGAAGCCCATTCATGATGAGTAGTCCACGCACACTCATTTATTTTGGAATGCAATGAAAGTTTTGTCATGAAAAATACATTGAAATGGTTTATCTATGTGGTGTTTTGATAATAAATAAGGCAAATAATGGGCAAATTGAACTCAGATGTAAAATGTGATGGATATGTTCATGCTGTAATACCATTAATGCAATTATTTTTGTGATTTAGATTCATGGACTGGGCAGTTAGTTGTTGCAAGTGATGCACAAATCATGTGCTTTTAGTGGCCCCAATCGATTCCTGCCCATCAGAGTGGAGATAATAGAGATACAACTATAAAATACTCTTCAGTGTCACAATGACCTACTTAAAGTGTCATCATACTTTTCATTTATAGTGGATAGAGCACCACAAGCTCTAGCATGGGTGTATCTGGTGTAATTCTTAGACATTTTGATTATTTGAATACTCTAAAGGGAACATATTGGTTGTTCTTGGGGCTGTATCTGTGTTTTAAGTCTTGTAGGCCACATCAGCCTATCTGTCTGTCAGTAAGTGTGTTGGCCAGATAAATTGGCAGAATGGGGAGCAGCTATTTTTGCGTCTGTTCTGCTTTCATTAATATCTCTCTGCTGGGAGACAATCTAATGAGTCCTGGCTCGCTGATTGCTACATCACAACTTGTATGCGTCACATCAGACACTTGTTGTGCTACATCACACTGGTTGCTCTACATCACACTGGTTGCTCTACATCACGGTGAACGCAGTGGGCGTTTTACTTTTTCAGTGCACAGAAAACATATTGGGAGAAATGCTCATGCTCATATTTAAACACAATTTGCAATAGCAGCATCCACGTATCCACACGTTCATGCATATGCACACACAAACACACATTTACACATTCCACCTCATAACCACTTGAAACATTTTAGCAAAATTGCGATTCTGTTAAAATTCTGTTAATAATGTATTCCTCAAAGATGTGTATCCTTTATAGGACACTGAGCCTTAACGGACATGGCATGGATCAGAGTCGTGGCTCTGGTGAAAGAAAGGGGTGGAATCAGGTTGAAAGAGTGGACCAAACCCAACTTGGATATTCCTGTGACACATTGAGCTACCGGATGTTCATATGGCTAAAAGACACCAAACAACCGGACACAAATAATCAAAACCAGCTGGTCAAAGTGGGAAAAGTTTACCAGCTTAGCTTTCCAAGAAAAACTGTCTTCTTTCACTTGTAATCATTTGAGTTTCTGCGCCACTTATCCTTTATTGTATAAAATTGAATAAATGACACAATGTAATGTCTATTCACAATGTTTTGACCACTTCTTTATATGATGGTTTATGTTTGCATATATTGATATTTGTTTGGTATAGTTGTTTAATATAAAGCTATTTTATTTCACATTATACAAGTTAACCATTACCATATTCAGAAAATTACTGTGGATATATTGTTTTTTATTTGTCGGAGGATGTTTCTTGATGATTACTATTTGAGAGTGATTACAAACTCAGATTTTTGTGTTGTGACTTTTTTCTCATTCAAATCTTATGTTTGCATTTGAGTATAATTTCAGGAGACACATTGAGACGGACAAAAAAGATTGTATGAAGCAAGAAAGTAGAGCAGGTGCACTGTATTGGGAATGCAATGTGAACAGGTGTGTAACCTGATTATCCACAACCATCTTCAATGAGAAGATATTAAAGTTGGCCTGGGGCTGCAATGTTTTTAGTCTTTTGTTCCATGAGTCCAGACCTTTCATTGTATCAGATGTTTAGCTCGTACCACTTCTGACTGAGAGAAAATATCTGCTTTCTAAAAGAATAAAAAGTGCTGCACTTTTTGTTTTTGACTAACAGACTGGTATCACAGCAAATACTGGATTCTGAATGCAGCTTACAATACAGAAGTAGAAAGAGATGCAAATATGCAGACAGGGAGGAAAAAGAGAAAGCATTGGGTCTAATTGTATGTGGAATCTAGGCAGAAATGTTGTAAATAAGGAAAACTGTCAATCTTTTAAATTGCTGTCTTTTATGTGGATTGCAAGTTGAGATTGTCTGTCCCTCGGCTACACACAAAGCATGTTGATTGTATCGAGCTGAAGTGAGATAATATCCCATCAGCGCCGTGAAAGGGTCACCGCCAAGCAGAGAGGCTGATGTGTCTCGAGCCATTATCCACTTTCTATTAGTTGTGTAACTCTACTCTGCCTCAGTCACCACCAGAGACAAGAGGTGACAGCAGGTTACACACACACAAACACCAGCAACTGCACTGGCATGGTCATTCCTTAGGTGGCGCCACTGCTTTCACAAATATGCAAACCGAACACATCCTGAGTGGGCCAAAGATAAACACTTCAGAGGCACCTTAAGAATCACCCCAGCATTAACAAATAAATAGATTTCCTTTTGGGGACTTGATTATGGCCCCGTCCACACAGAGACGGAACCGATTTCTAACCGAAGTCGATTTCAAAAAAGTCTTCCGTCCACACGGAATCGACTCAAGAAATGTGTCCGTCCAAACAAAACCGCTCGAAACCGCTGGAGACGCTGTAGTACAGGGGTGGCCAACCAGTCAGAGGTTAAGAGCCACATTTTTTCTATGTTACTGCAAAGAGCCACATCAAACACACAGTCACTGATACCGCTTGTTTCAGTTTTTAGTTTTCTGGAGACAAGATTTCAACCACGTCACTGATGCATTTTTGTGGCATTGGGATATATATTTTTTAAATCCTCTGGAGCAGAGAGAGGAGCTGTGGATTATTGTTATTGATTAATGCATCAGTGTTTCTTAGGGTCAAAAACACTAAACTCACAACTTGAAATGAAAGTGTTTAGTTTATTTAATAAAAGAGCACATGTTCAATGTGAAAAGTGACAGTAGTTATAGATTATTTGCAATTTGGTGCTATATAATATATTTAAAAAAAAAAAATTATATATATTTTTTAAACACCTTGAATTTCAGGGGGTGCGAGGGGCTCCGTTGGCGGGGCGCAGCGCCCCTCCAAGACAATGGTATGGGAAACACTGGATAGTGTTTAATCAACGATAGGTTTTCCCCCCCTCAAAGGTGATTGGTTCACTGCATCGCAGGTATTATTGTGATTGGCTCTTGGGCCACATCAAAATTAGACGCGCTGGCATCCTCTCATACTGACACCACACATACACACGTAGGGAGAGCCGGGACGAAAGTAACACGGGACGAAAGTAACGGAGCGATTTTATCCGAGCCCAAACAACTTTGACCGGCCAATTTACATCAGAATTATCAGCATTCGATACTTAACAGATCTACTAAATATTAGGTTTAACTCTGAGGAGTAGTGTTGTCACGGTACCAACATTTTGGTTTTGATACCAAGTCAAGAATTGCGATTCCGATTCTTTTCTTAAAAAAAGGGAAACAGTCTTAAATGTAATTTATTGTGCTTTATTTCACACCAGAACCATAACCATAACACAAACTTTTAAACAATGAGAACAATAAATAAAATAAATGACAAGAATTCGTATTAAATAAAATTAATACATGTCTTACAGACAGGCCGAGGCGCAGCGGCAAGTTACCACTTGCAGCCATGCTTCTCGTTTTCTCACATGCTCTGGCAGCTAGCGCGTGCACGAGAGAGGGGAGGGACTTAGAGCGTGCTTGAGAGGGGCGGGACTGCAGGCACGGCTGCAGTGCAGGGAGTGGAAGCAGAGCGCTGAACACACACGGCTCTTATTAAACAGCGCTTTCTCACCGGAGTTTCTCCGTCATTCTTAAAGTACCGATACTAATGAAACGGGGGAATCGTAACGTTTTTAACGACAGGGTATCGCGGTACCTTTCAAGTATCGGTACACCGTGCAACACTAGTCAGGAGTCAGTGTCTCTCCCCCAAACTCACACATATAAAATTCGATATGAACTGAAGAGCCGCATGAAACTAGGCAAAGAGCCGCATGCGGCTCGAGAGCCGCGGGTTGGCCACCCCTGCTGTAGTACATATGCCAGGCATAGTGATACAGCATTCCCACTATCTGTTATGTTACGCACGAAATTCTTTATTATTTTGCACCTCTTCTTCTCCCACATTCCACATCGCAGAAACTCCGTTCAAACATCAAAACGTTCTGCTCGGTCGGGAATCGATGGCTATTACTTTTCTCATTCATAACTTTCATAATTCCAGAGATACATCCCATAATTCATCAAATGTTTAACATGGAAGTTAATGGAGAAACTCTTCAGACTTGAACAATCTTCATGCAACTTCAACTGCTAACTGTTCATTCATACTTTCACTCAGAAACCTCATTCCAACTTTAAATGTTACACATCTTTCTGACATTATTCGTGTAAATCAACTTTTAAATCACAGACATCATTTTTCATGAGAAACGTAGGAAAACATCTCGTAGCTTGAAAAAAAAAAAAAAATTGCTAAATGCCTCTTGAGGGCATGAAGTGACAAAAACTTTCAACATGTCTCCATTAAACCCCATCTGAGATCTCACCATAGGCTGTTGCCATGGAAACGAATCCCTCGCCATAAAATACGATGTCGCTGTAGCTCCAATGGACACGGTCCGGTCGTCCCACAATCTTCACCTGTATATCACCTCTCCATGCCTCAACAGCTCTACGTCAAATCTGACATCTCACCATATGCCGTTTCCATGGAAACGCATCCCTCGCCATAAAACACGATGTTGTCGTAACGCCTATGAAAAGGGTCAAAACAGCACCACACTTCAGATAATGGTAACGGTCCAGCCCTCAACAGCTCTACGTCAATTATGGGGTTTCATCATATGCCGTTTCCATGGAAAAGACGATGTCGCTATAACTCCTATGAAAATGTTTAAAAAGTGCTCAAACTTCACATGTGTGCTAACAGTCCAGCCATGAAGACATCTACGGGACAGTTTTGAGATTTCTTCAAATGCTCGCCATGAAACACGGTTTTCTCATAACTTTGGTAACGATGCAGCCATCAACGCATCTAAGCATATTATGGGATGTCATCAAATGCCGTTGGCATGGCGACAGATCATTCACCATCAAATTAGTTAAAAAGTTTGCAGTTCAAATATTCTGCTGCTTTTCCAAGCCTTTTTACTTTCTTTTCTTCTCTCATCACACATTCAAGCACCCAGTGTTCATGTATCATTTCAATCTAAATTCTTCACTTTCTTCTTACACATTACATTTCAGCATAGCAGTTTAGCGTCAGCTTTTCAGCATAAAGCATTCCCACTAGCAATTTCTTCAGAAATTGCATTCTCTAGTTATTATTATTATTATTATTATTATTATTATTATATTAATGCCATTGTTGTTGTTGTTGGCGAAATGCATCAGCAATAACGCGGGGATGAGCAGGAGAGGTGGGGAGAGGCGGGGCTATGGCATCATCGATTCAGGAAATGATTGTATATACGATAAAAAACTTTAGCAGATACAACTGAAATCGTCTCTGTGTGTGCCTATATGTCCCTAAAACTGCCGAGGTCCCAATGACGTGACTGTGTAAACAGAATAATGTCCCCAAAAAGTGATAAATACCAACTCTCTCACACTCACATTCTAATTAAGAAAATAATAAAATGTATCTGTATCTTTGTTCCATTTTCGTGTTGGAATTTTTGTGAATACTACATAATGTGTATTTTCTTTACCTTGGTATCAACTGGGTATATCAAATCCAGGAATTGCATTAGTATTGATATTGACTTCTAAATGTATTGTACCTTGAGATCCCTCTTCTACCAGTATGAGGAGGCGCATAGTGAGCTTTTGAAACTCGGAACGCAATCTGTGCGAAACACAACAAGTTTTATTTGAATCCCTGAATCAAAACAATTATTATCTTGGGGTTTTTGTGGCTTGACAGAGTTTGCAGAACATTGTCATATCTGTGTCTTTGTGTGAATCTGGAATAGAGTGACTCTTGACTGATTTTACCTCCATAGTGCCCATTGGACTGCTGGAATAAAATAAAGCAGATTTGGTTGCTCGTAAATCCAGACACAGGGCAAGATTAGGGTTTATGAAATGTGTTATACAACTACAAACCTTTTTTCATGGCTGTTCCGGCTCCTAACCGGATCTCATAGTATTAAAAGTGCCTCCTGACCTAATCTGTATTGCTTGTAATCCGAGGAGTTTTCTGCTTGTGACTTGAAGGCTGAAATGAAAAAATCAGGTGTGCTATTTTGAATATCCCAGGTAACATAAGTCTGACACTTTTACTGGTCTGCTCTGACATTAGTGTTGATGTGTGCAATGGTGGAAATTATATTTACTCAAGTACATACAATTTGTACTACATTTAAGAGGCAAATACCATACTTTTACTTTATTTAACACAGTTATTGATTACGCTTTATATATAAAAACATGATATGTTTATATGAAATAAGGCAGCACTGCATTACACTTAACTTAAGTGATAAAAACAGGATAAAATAATATTATAGGATATTATAATACTTTGAATACAGCAAATCTGCATTTTTAACACTTTTACTTTTGATTCTTTAACGGCATTTAGTTGATCATATTTCTGCACCATTACTTAAGAAACATTTTAGAATTTGGGACTTTAATATGTAATATGGAATTTTAGGACCATATAATTTCTATCAGGACTTAAGTTAATGATCTTCCCCCACTTCTGTATATGTAACAGTGCTGCTGTGTCTGCTCACAGACTGACGGCAGAGAAAACTGATCATATGGATCAGTCAGAAACAGAAGCAGTAACCCAAATCTGACAGCGTCCCATGTGAACGATATAAATAGCATCATTCTAGGTCACTGTTTAATAACTGCAGCACTAACTTCATGGTGTGTGTTTGTATGTGTGTGCAAGGCTTCCTAAATCATTTGTATTTCCATTAAGGTAATTGAAACTGTCTGTGGAGAAAGAGAGAGAACAACCTCGTCAGGATTTGATCGGAAGCTGTTGCGGGGGAGGGGCAGAAATACATGTATTCCATTTGATTGAATTTACTTTTAATACATTAATTTGGTGGGTTTTAGCATTTATTTTAGGCAAAAGGCTTGCAGTAAGACGAACAACAAAGCTCCATTATAAAAATGATTCCATTTTACAAAATTAATGTGTGTCCCTGTGTGTGTCCTCACTATTAAAAGAAAACTACTTTCCTGTCCTGTCCTGAAAACAAGGTCAAAGACCTCGTACCAGATAGCTTAATTATAAATGTAACCTCCATCCATCACACACACGTACGTACGCACGCACGTACGTACGCACGCACGTACGTACGCACGCACGTACGTACGTACGCACGCACACACACACACACACACACACACACACACACACACACACACACACACACACACACACACACACACACACACACACACACACACACACACACACACACAGGTCCCATAAAGTGTGCGGTGCATTGATTTTGTGGTCTATTTTGCAACAAGACGTATGTCTGTGCTCCGAGGTGAAATGTAGTGCTTTTGTCCTTGGCCTCGTTAAAGAGCTTCCCCATCAATGCGGTCGTCCTTCCTCTGACGCTAATAAAGTCAAAGCAGGAAAAACACGAAAACAGCTTCAACTGAAAGAAACCTGGGGATTATTTTCAATAATTCAGAGCATCAAAACTTTCTTTAATTTATTTTAATTGGCTACCATCCTCAGCTGGCTCTACACTTGCATTACCAGAACAGTTTTCTCTTATATATTTGATTTACTTTCTACATAACATTACATTTAGCTGCTGCTTTTATTCAAAGCGACTTACATTAGCTTTGCATTAGCTTTCAATAAGTGCTACATACAGAAATTACGTTTTTTTCCATATGTTATTGGCCAAGGTGCAGTAGAAATCGACAGGTTTGCAGTCTTTAACAGAATATTTTTAATCGTTCTGCACTCCTGATATCAATGAGGAGCTAGTGCCACCATTTTGTAGCTAGGATATCATACCGGTGTTTTTTTGCTGGTGGGTCGAAAGGTCCCACTTGCAGTGAAGGAGCAGCGAACTGATTTGCCATTGCTGATACTTGAGTGGAAAAAAACCCAGTACTACATGCGTGTGTAAAGCAGCTGAATGAATGTGTGTGTCTGTGTGTTCCCCTGCAGTGGATACAGAGGGAAGGAAGTTGAAGGGAGGCATCCAGAGGAGCACGGAGACGGGTCTGGCTGTGGAGATGCCGAGCCGGACCGTCCGACAGGCCAGCCACGAGTCCATAGAGGACAGCATGAACAGCTACGGCTCCGAGGGAAAGTAAGTAACTCATCCGGACTGGTTCATATACACATGCTGTCTCAATTTGCCTACATTTGTATACTTACATTTGCTGTTTTTAGGGTATAAGTGTGTCCCAATGCAAAGTATGACCAAAGTCACTATGAGTGCACTCATAACTGTCCAAAAGTCATGTGTGGAACGCTGGACATTTTTCATCCTCAATGCCGGCCATCATTGCTAGGTCACAAAGTTGCAGGACCCACCGTGATTGCAGTTGTTCTGGTGAACACCGCAATAAATAAAAGTCATACATCACAATAACTGTAGGTGTACAATGTAGTACACCTACCTCATTGGTGTTGAAAAGAAGCCACCTTTAATTGGTTTACTTGAGAAGTCTGTACTAATTTGCTACTGTGAACAGTAACGTTGCTAGCTAGCTCATTAGCTGACTAGCTAGCTAACTAACAGTGGCCAACTTCACTTCCAATGAGGGCAAAGCAGCCGTGTGCACTTTGACAATACGGTACACGGTGGAAAATCACACACGCAAGATTTCAATATGTACGACATGGCAGTGAACTAACAGAAAGTATCTAAAATAAGACACAGAATAAATCACAATCCGTACCAGCACACACTTCAGCAAGCTCAACATTCACAAACTACCTACATATAAAATAAACATGCTTACATTATAAGATCAGTTTAATTGAGGCATGCAATCAGAATTAACTATTGTTTATCTACAATTTGTATAGTTGGTCTCACTACTATGTTTAAGGCTGGAAGATATTTTCTGAATATATTTCCCCCTTTGAATGTTTTCTGTTGGACATAACTAAGTCAATATACATATCAATATACATTTATATTTAAGCAGTCTAGTTGTTGTTGCAGTCATGCCAGCAGGAAAATCAATTATGTAATGAATTACATTTTTAATTCTGATTTAGGTTACAATTTGGCTTGAAGTCTTAAGGTTTAAATCTTGGGGAAAAGGCATTACATTCATAAACACAATTGTATTTAAAGGTTTTGCTAGCTGAACCATATAAAATGCCTATTTACTATACAAAATTACCCTCAATAATTAAACGTTTGCTAACGTCTGCATAAATGACTGGGCTAAGTGATTTTGTGTGTTAATTATACTGGAGAGTTACTGCCTTGTTAATAATTTTGTACGGACTGTTGTTGTGATGAGAGCCGATGTGCCTTTGTATGACTTTGTTGGAACAAGCCAGTAAAAAATGAATAAGGAACAGAATCAAGGTGGTGTGATTTGTACTACTTCTTTTGTGTTTGTCTGGCTTTTTGTTTGCTCCTCTTAGGTATCTTCTTTTTCCTTTACAATTACAGAACAAATTCCCATTAATTTTGCAGGATTCTTTAGGAATGTTTAGATGTTCCACACTTGGAAATGTAATTGTATTTTCTCCCTAAGTTCTCCTGGTCGTAGGTCTTGGCTTTACATATAATATGAACTATTAGCAGGGGTGATGGCACACACAGGAAGACACTCTACTTTAAAGCCCAGTGGAAAATGACATCAGCTATGCTAGTGTAGTACTACTGAACACACACACACACACACACACACACACACACACACACACACACACACACACACAGCAGATAAGGCTCGCTTAGATATCTGAAGTTACATAACGGTACGAGGCAGACTGGCAGACTGATGGAGGCAGAAAGGTTTAAAGACACCCAGAGGAGCAAGAGGAGAGGTAGAGACTCAGAGAGAGCGTTATTAAGCGCATTAATGTGCATATTTATTTTCCTTCATACTTGGAAGGCTTATTGTAATGCACAATTGCTACATTGTCGTTCTGGCAATCAAAAGTCAAGCATGAACATTTTATATAGCCTGTATTCCAAAAGAAGTGTCAGCATGCTTGGGGAGTAACGGATAACATGTAACGGGATAACATTATCAGAAATACAAAAAATGTTTTAATGTATTCCATAACAGTTACATAAAAAAAGTAAGTAATCAGATTACTGTTACATTTCAAAAAATTGTGAATTTATATCAGGATTACAAACTAGAAAACTAAAAGGAGCATATATTGTTTGTTGTAAAAGGATCAGATGTTATCTCTTCTCTGAAAGATACACTGTTCTGTAAGCTAATACTTTAAGTTTGATTCTATATATTCTACTGCCTGTATCTGCTTTATGGTCTTTCTTTGGTTCATTTGTTATTTTTGTAATTAAACCTATATGTTCATAAAATAGTGTGTGTGTGAGTTCAACTGTATGTATTAAACTAAATAGAGCATTTTCTGTGATATTGAAGTAACAATAAGTAACTAAAAGAAATCAGGTTACGTTACTTTTATATTTAGATACTTAGATTAGGTTACTGATTACATTTAATTTTACAGGTAATTATTGTAACGGAATATATTTTGTAAGTAACCCTCTGTATGTCAGCTGAAATATAGCTAGTTTGTTCTCACGAAACCTCTATTAACGGTTTGACAGAAAAGTGATGTTATGAGTCAGATGCAAAAAGAGCGAAAGATTGAGAAAGTGCAGCAGGAAGGGAAAGTGTACTCTGTGTTTTCGCATTGAGCTTGTTTAGTTTACCTTATGGAGATTCCACATTGTTTGTTCCAATTCATTATTCTGTCCCCTCTCTTATGCATTAGATTTATATATTTCTAATTTGCAACTTCAAATATGCTTTGAAAGAAACATAAGGACACCCAGATTATGTTGTTCATTACCATAATGAATCAAGTCAGCTACATGTTTACTGACGATGTAGTTCATTAGTTTCCCTGCTTGTGAAAACTAAAGCCTGCTAAAACTTGCATCTTGTTAGGGCCAGGTTTTCCACTTTGGTAAAATACTGTCTAATTTTGCCAATATATTAAGTTGCAAGGACACTAGGACAGACATAATTAAGAGTCCTCTTTTGAACAGAAAGAGAGGAGTTAGAATTAAAACATAATCAATCATTGTTACTATTCTCATCTTGAAGAGGTGGCTTACTACCCATGATATCTTATTATATTAGAGCAAAAGAAGTAAGAAGCATCCTTGAGCATCCTAACCCAAATCCTTGAGACTTGATGCAACTTTATTGAAATATTGTAACAAAAACGATACATGACATACTGGATGTAACTCAAACTTTAAAAGCAAATGGCCATAAGTCCAATTCTTACCATTAGAGCAGTGCTTTTTAAATAATGTCACGTTCGCTACTGCAATGTAGCACAATGCCAATTGTTATGGAAATCTAAAAACCCCAATACTGTAGAGTACAAGTCAGAAAACAAATAAATGGTGAATCCAACGGAGTTGTCTTTCTGGTGATGTTTATTCGAGGCCTCAAACAAACATCAGATACAATAAAATATAGACACAGGTCTCACAGAGTATAGGATAGTCTGCGCGAGTGTGCCCAGTTGAATAATAGCAAAGCAATATAAAGAGAGAGTAAAAAGGTGGGGAGGAGAAGAAATCTTCACACGGTCACATTGTTATTAGACACCTGGCCTTGAGCTGTAGAAGTTCTCGTGTGACTTTGTGTGAGTCAACTCAGTAGCCAAAACAGCTCTGTGGCCTTGAAGTAGAGAAGATAGAGGAAAACAGCACAGTAACCAAATGAGAAGCATTTGTTTACTTTGAACATATCAGGATAGAATAACATTTCCACTACATTCCCCACTTTTGATCATACTTGATCAATAAAAACAAATGACAGGATAGACTGATATAACACATCAATGAATACACTCCATCGCTGGTTTAAGTAAACACATCACAAATATATCATAGAAAACTGGATGTTTGTGTGGAGGACAGACTCCGATATAATGTAAGCATAAGAGGAGAGTACACTCGGTTCACATGATTATATTGATTATTTTGTAGTGTCGGAATCAGACTCTTCTGATAAGAGCTGGTCTATCTCACTGTGGCGCAAAGGATTGTCTTGTAATGGAATAGCAGTACACTGAACGAAAGCTGAGGATACCATGCTGGAAACGCACTTCTTCAGTATTGGGATAATCAAACAGACATATAATATGACACAGGTCAAGAGCAAATTGGTGATTAGGACACATCACTTGTTGTCATCTACTTCTGTTGGTGATTAGGACACATCACTTGTTGTCATCTACTTCTGTTGGTGATTAGGACACATCACTTGTTGTCATCTACTTCTGTTGGTGATTAGGACACATCACTTGTTGTCATCTACTTTTGTTGGTGACTAGGACACATCACTTGTTGTCATCTACTTTTGTTGGTGACTAGGACACGTCACTTGTTGTCTTCTGCTTCTACCGTTTCTCCTTTCCTGTGACTACGACCTTGCAGTGGCTGGCGTGGACCCACGTAGCTCTCTCTCGGCGACCTTGACCGCTGTCTGGTTGACCAGACGCAGGTAGGGGCCAACGATTGGATTTCCAGCTCTTTCTCCGGAAATCCTTGACCAGCACGAAGTCGCCGGGTTGGAGATGGTTAAGTGGACCAGTGGCAGTCGCTAAAGTGGATGACAGGTTAACATACAACATAGCAACATAGCATCCTCACACAAAGTTGTGGAGGGAAGAGGACATCCTGGAGCCTTGAGTCCAATCTGTGGAGGAGCCCCAAAAAGGATTTCAAATGGCTGAGTTGGCCCCGTGTTCGTTCCCACATCCTCATGTACATCAGCACAATGGACAGAGCTTGTGTCCATGACAGACCTGTGTCTGCACAGCATTTTGCTAGTTTGTTTTTGATTGTGCCGTTCTCTCTTTAGCAAAATGTGAACCGTTGTTCTAATTTAAGATGTTCTCTGATGGGCTAAGCTCAATGAAATCCAGCATTAGGTGCTAAATGAATTTTGCTTAATGCAAATTACCCCCCTTCACCCCCCTTCAGAACCACTCCTGATTTATAGCCTCTAACATCTGATTTATAGCCTCTAACATCCCCCCTTTTTACACATTGTCCAACCCATGTGTCAAAAACAGCCCCAACAGCCTTCCACCGAGCCTTCTCAACTGGTGTAGCTAGCTGCTGAAGTGACGACATGTTGTCAGTGAAGGAGGAGACAGGCATTCTAACAAATGAGTGTAAGGTGCGTGAGGTGCGAGAGGAATCAGACTCTTCCTTTGCGGCTGAGTCAGCAGATAAATTAGCAGACCCAATTTCTTAGGGAAACTGGGTCTGTACTGCTTGCAGAAATTGTCTACACTTCCAAATAGCCACAAAATCGTGCACTACCCCAAAAGCATAGCGTGAGTCAGTGTAAATAGTCACGGTTTTGCCTTCTGCAAACGTGCAGGCTTCAGTTAGTGCGATGAGCTCTGCTGCTTGTGCTGAGACATGGGATTGGTCCGGAACGGAGTACAGCAGAATCTGAAACAACAGGAAAACACCCCACCCGATTAGTGCCCCCTTGGTCGCGAGAGGCAGACCCATCAACATACAAAATGAGGTCAGCCTTGGTCAGAGGAAACACTGCCGTTATTTTTGGCAGTAACTAGTACTCTAATGCATTACTTTTTAAATTCAGTAACTCCGTTACCGTTACTACATGGTGCGTTACTCCGTTACTGCGTTAGTTTTTTTTATATAGTCAACAGCCAGGCGAACAGAGATGAGAACTGTACTTAAGTACAGTACTTGAGTAAATGTACTTTGATACTTCCTGTGTCACATGCGGAGACGGGCTGTGGGCGTGTTTGTGTTGTTTACTAACAAGACTATCATGGCGGCGGCGGAGCTCAAGTCTAGTTTCTCCACCTGGAGATATTCTCACTATTTCACTTTTGTCGAGCACAAAGAAAATAACGTTTTAGTTAAATGTAAGTTGTGTCTTGGCGGGTCAAAGATCCTATCTACTGCCCAAACCAGTAATTCAAATATCTTAAAACATCTGCAAAAACAACATGCTGGGACGAAGCTAGTAACTAAGACCGGCACAGACCCAGACTCAGCCGACGCCACTCCACCTCCACCTAAGCAACAGCGGCTGGATTTTAACCAAAGGACTGTTATCCAGGGAAAAGTCGATAAAGCCATTGCACGGTATGTTGTAGAACACATGCAGGCTATTGCTACAGTGGAGTCACCCGCTTTCAGGGAGCTAGTTAGCATGATACCATGTCCGGGCGGCACACGGCATATGGGACGGAAAACTTTTTCCAACTACCTGGAGAAAGAATATACAAAAATGGAAAGCCAGCTAATATCGATGCAATCCAGATTGCATATAATGCATGTCAAGTTGATCAACAGATTGTATTATTCTCCAATGCAATAACAGTACTGAAATGAAGGCTATAAGGGCATTAATGGGAGCCCTTTTTTCAAGTAACGAAAACGTTACTTTTCACAGTAACGCATTACTTTTGGGTGTAAGTAACTAGTAAAGTAACTGAGTTACTTTTGACATGAAGTAACTAGTAATGGTAACTAGTTACTGGTTTTCAGTAACTAGCACAACACTGTTCATAACACTCCCTTCGATGTCTCACTATGGGATGCGCCTCATCGCGGACAAACAGAAGCATCAATCTCATTACGCCAATCCTGATTGGCTGGTGATCTTGACGTCAGCGTCAGGGAATTCACCCACTATAAGTAGTTTGCGCCACGACGCATGCGTCATTCAAACACCTCTTCTCGCTTCAGAGCACATCTCTATAGTAGCCGGACAAGCTTAACGGTCCACAGACTGAACCCAAATAACCATTTCGGTCGCCGGGCGCTCGCCGGCTACTCCTTCTGCTTCGCAGGAAGACGGTAATACTAACGCCAGTTAGTATTGAAATCGACCTCGCCGTTCTCTTTCCCCGGAAAGTAAGGTAGGTCTGATTTTTTTCAAGCTAGCGTTAGCTCGCTCCCTCACTATCGACACCACGGTAGCGAGGACGTTTTTTCTTTTCTCTTCCCCACGGAGAAGGAAAGGATTAAAGGAGCATACTGTCACACCAGTCAGTATTCTCCGGGAATAAAAGACCCACACCGTCCTTTTCTCCGGATTAAGGACAGGGTGGTAACACCTTTTTTCTCCCAACCTACCTGTTGAGAGCGGGTCCTCTCCACGCCACGAGGCGAACAAGATGGACGCCTCTCTCCCTCACACCAGAGGAGTCAGGGACTCGGTGGCTCGACTCTGTGGCTGCGGGTTGAAGATCTCGGGCACAGACACACACCAGGTCTGCTCGTCCTGCCTCGGGCTGGAACACGCCCGAGGCGCTATCGACAACCCCGGCTCGTGCGGACATTGTGTCCGCTTCACCGTGAAGAGCCTCCGCCGACGGCTAGCACGCCAAGCTAGCCTGTCGGAGCAGGACCCCCCCCCCCATGTCCACTGACCTGCCGGCCGGCAGTCAAGACGCGGGGGCGTCCGCCGCAGAGAGTGAACCCCTCTCCGTGTCGGTCTGGGGCTCATTATCTGCGATGGCTGCAGAACCGGAAACCCGCGCCCTGGCAGGCCGGGACCCGGTGACGGCAAGACACGCGGGAACGGGACCCCACGCTTTACCGAGCTGGGGCTCCCGGTTAGACCTCACCATGGTCTCACCCGCGGAGGATGTCCTCGAGCTGGACTACGATGAGGACGAAGAGGACGCCTCGGTGTTCCTCCTGTCCGAGTCGGATGAACATGAAGAAGACATCTTCATGTTATCGGCTCAGGCTGCAAAACCTGGAGCGAGGGCTGCTCTCCCGGGCGATAGCACACCAGCTTCGCCCTGTCTGAGCATGGACCTGCAGGCCGTGTGTAAACGCGCCGCGGCCAGACTCGACATCCCGTGGCCTGAAATGGCCAAGGAGACCTCCAGGTCCCGCTACGAAGGGAAACATTTTCCCCAAGCAGCGTGGACAAAGAGGCAACTCCTTCCGGTCTTCCGGGAGATGTTGGATGAGGTGTCGGTCTCATGGAGAGACCGGCCCTTCAGCAACAAGGTCCCAATCCAGGGTGCCTCCTCCCTAGACTGTGACGGAATGGAGAAGCTCGGCCTGCTCCGCATACCGCCCATGGAACCGCTGGTAGCGGCCCACCTCCTACCGAGGATGGGCCCGTCACCAAGCAGGAACCCCACGCTGCCAGCAAAGTCGGACCGATTTCAGTCGACAATGACTGAACGGTCCTACAAAGCCGCAGCGTTGTCCGCCAGGGCCCTGAATGTGTCCTCGCTGCTAACCGCTTACCAAGCGGAGCTCTGCGAGGACCTGTCGGGTAACCCGGGGGCAGCCACTCTGGACGAGATGGCAGCGGTCACGGACATTTGTCTTCGTGTCCAACGCTGCGCCGTCCAGGCCACGGGGCAAGGCAATGGGGATCATGGTGGTGCAGGAAAGAGCGAGATGGCTCAACCTCACCAACCTCCCAGACCGGGAAAAGGAGGATGTGCTGGATATGCCCATCGTTCCCGAGGGAATTTTCGGCTCCGCTCTTGCTTCCATGCAAAGGAGGTGTGAGTCGAAAAAGAAGGAGGACGAGGCACTCCACCTCTGCCTCCCTCGAAGGGTCCAGCCGCTGCCTTCGCAGCAGCAGTCCTTCGCCCAAGCTGCCTCGAACCCTGCTCGGTTTAAAACACCGAAGACGCAGAGGTCGCAGCCCGCCCCGAGTCCCCAGCCCAGGCTGGAGACGAGGGCGAGCTGGCCTAGAAAATCTCCGGTTCCGGCTGCAGCTCAGGCGCAGCCAACCCAGAATTTCGGCCAGCAGTCGAGGAAGAAGAAGCGAGCGGCGTGACAGCCCCTCCTTCTCCCCTCTGTGACAGAGCTGGAAGTCCACGGTTCCCCAGCTCTAAATGTGTTCCCGCCGCCTCGAGAGATGCCTCAACACCATCCTCAAGTCCGCACAAACACATGTCACACATTTGTTGATTTTTCTGTCATAAAACATTTGCCGCTGACGCATCCAGGATTCAGGCCGAGGGCGCAGCTCAAAAAAATGAAAAGAAAAACAATAAAACCAATAAACAGCCCGTCAACTGTTCCCCTTCTGAGAGCAGCTACGGCATCTCTCAAAAGGCGGATTACAGGCGGGTCTGTGAAGGCACCACCGCCACGCGCATGTGCAGTGCCGGCTGGGGCTTTAAAGGCACCACCGCCACGCGCATGCGCAGTGCCGGCTGGGGTTGTGAAGGCACCACCGTCATGCGCAGTGTCGGTGGGGATTGTCGAAAAGGGGCACCACTGTGTTCAGACACTAGAGGGCCCCATAACACAACAAATAGAGACTCAGAGGGGAAGAGACGTGACATCTCCACTGGCTCTAAGGAGCATGCAGTGGAAGATGCTCACATCATCTGCTTGGGTTTTCAAGACAGTAACACGGGGCTACAGACTCCAATTCGCTGTCACCCCCCCTCGCTTCTCGGGCATTCTGCATTCGCAGGCCCGAGGAGAGTCAGCCTATATTCTGGAGAGAGAGATTCTCTCTCTCCTAGAAAAGAGGGCTATATCTATTGTACCCGCCGAGCAGAATCTGGGCGGCTTCTATTCCAAGTACTTCCTCGTTCCCAAACGGGGAGGGAACGGAATTCGGCCAATACTTGATTTGAGGGCTCTGAACAAATATCTAAAAGATATAAGTTCAGAATGCTCACTCACACATCTCTGCTGCGGCTCGTGCGACAAGACGACTGGTTTACATCAGTCGACCTGAAAGATGCGTATTTTCACATCCCAGTATATTACCCACACAGGAAATATCTGAGATTCGCATTTCAGGGGATCTGTTATGAATACAGAGTACTCCCCTTCGGTCTGTCTCTCAGTCCAAGGGTGTTTGTACGTTGTACGGAAGCCGCGATAGCCCCGTTAAGACAACAGGGTATTCGCCTGGCGACCTACCTGGACGACTGGCTGCTTCTCGCACAGTCGGAGCAGGAGGCTGTTACGCAGACAAATGTCCTCGTAAAGCACCTGCTCAACCTGGGTTTCATAATAAACATAGAGAAGAGCATGTTGTGCCCCGCGCAGACTATACTCTTCCTGGGTTTACGCCTGAACTCGGTGCCCTTTTCAGCTCGCTTGTCAGCGGAAAGAGTGAAAGCTTTCAGAGCTTGTCTCGCTCTTTTCCAGCTGCGCAAACATGTTCTCTTCAGATCATGCCTGCGATTGCTGGGGCTCATGGCGTCAGCCATCCTGGTCGTACAACTGGGACGCTTACACATGAGGGAGTTTCAGCACTGGGTGGCCGCCCTAAAACTAAACCCGGTTACTGTGAAATGCGTAATGGCACTGCGCCACTGGCTGCACCCGACTTTTCTAGTACGAGGTGTGCTTATGGGTGCTGTCCTTTCACGGAAAGTGGTCACCACGGACGCATGTCTGACAGGTTGGGGAGGTATTTATGAAGGTCGCCCGGTGAGGGGTCTCTGGAGCAGAGACCTCCAGCGGGCGCACATAAATTACCTGGAGCTTTTAGCGGTGTTTCTCACCCTAAAACGCTTTCTGCCTTTCCTCAGGGGACATCACGTCCTTGTGAGGACAGACAATACGACCACAATATCGTATATTAACCGCCAAGGGGGTTTGCGTTCTCTCCAGTTACACACACTGGCGCGCAAACTGATCCTATGGAGCGGTAGACGTCTCCTCTCTCTGAGAGCGACGCACGTCCCGAGAGTGATGAACCTCGGGGCAGATCTACTGTCCAGAGGTATACCACTTTATGCAGACTGGACTCTACATCCAAGGATTGTGAGCCAGCTGTGGGTGCGTTACGGCAGAGCCGCGGTGGATCTGTTCGCATCGAAAGACAACGCTCAGTGTCAGCTGTTCTTTTCGATGCGCGATCTAAATGCACCGTTAGGCGTGGATGCACTCGCGCACGATTGGCCCCCGGGCCTTCTGTACGCGTTCCCACCCCTGGCTCTGATACCCCCAACTCTGGCCAGAGTGAGAGAGCAACGCCACACACTTATCCTGATAGCTCCGCACTGGCCTGCAATGTACTGGCTAGCGGAGATATATCAGCTGCTGTGCGGGCAGCCATGGCAGCTCCCACTACGCAGGGACATACTGTCCCAAGCGGGGGGGGGCGATCTTTCACCCACACCCAGAGCGCTTGGCTCAATGGGCCTGGCCCGTGAGTGGTACAATCTGAATACAGTGTGACATGAAGCTGACCCTGGCAGCTGCCAAGCGAGCCAGTGGCACTCATGCACTATCTGTACAGTCTTCATGCACTCAGTTCGCCCCAGGGCAAACAGAGTGTGGTTGAAGCCCAACCCTGCCTTTATCTTAAGGCGGTTGGTTCAGGTACCACATTTGACAGTGAGGCACCCTCCCCGCCACTGTAATCCTCCGGGGAACAGCGGCCGGATTTGCCGTGTCCAGCCCGTGCTGCACGCACGTACAGGGACAGATCAAGAAGGGTGCTTCGTCATAATGACCAACCCCTTGTGTCCTGGGCTAACCCTTATAAGGGCAAGCCTGTTACTAAGCAACGGCTCTCCCACTGGTTTGTGGAAGCAATTGCTTTGGGGCTCATATGAGTCAGAGTTCGCAGGCACCCTCGGGTCCGCGAGCTCTTTCGACTCAGGGTCTGGCTGCATCCTGGGCTCTGTCCAGGATGTCTCCCATCCAAGACATTGTTGCAGCGGCGAGCTGGTCCTCGCCGCTCACTTTTGTCCGCCTCTTAACAGGCTGGACGTCTCTGCTCCCAGTGTGACTCAAGCAGTGCAGGGCACCTGGTTGAGTCGGGACTCTACCTGTTAAGTTCTGGTTGGTTTGGTGATTTTCGAGATAAGCTCGTCTGACAATACGGGAGCTACAATTTCCCATAGTGAGACATCGAACGGAGTGTTATGAATGAGAACTATAGGTTACTTACGTAACCCCAGTTCTCAGAGTAACATGAAGTGAGATGTCTCACCAGACGGCCCTCCTTGCTATGGTGAAGCGAGAAGAGGTGCTTATTTTGAATGACGCATGCGTCGTGGCGCAAGCTACTTATAGGGGGTGAATTCCCTGACGCTGACGTCAAGATCACCAGCCAATCAGGATTGGCGTAATGAGATTGATGCTTCTGTTTGCTCCGCGATGAGGCGCATCCCATAGTGAGACATCTCACTTCATGTTACTCTGAGAACTGGGGTTACGTAAGTAACCTATAGTTTTGTTTCATAAAGAGAAAGCAACACTTTCTCAGAATCAAGCAAAACTAAGAGTTTAAGAGAGAGAAAAAAACAAGCAAAATAAAAATAAATTTCAAAAATAAAACTATAAGTTGCAAACAAATCATTTGTGTAATCATGTAAACTATAAGTCTTTTTTCTTTGTTTTAACATAGGTTTTTGTTTGCAGTTCTCTTTGCTTCTTTCTCAATGATCA
Source organism: Gymnodraco acuticeps (assembly GCF_902827175.1). NCBI lineage: Eukaryota > Metazoa > Chordata > Actinopteri > Perciformes > Bathydraconidae > Gymnodraco > Gymnodraco acuticeps. The sequence continues at coordinate 260,587 of NW_022990612.1, read as the reverse complement.
GAGTTTTGCTCTCGCTGCAGCTCTTCTCGTTTGCGCTCTCTCATTTTTTGTTTTCGATTTTGACACAAACATCCCAGGTGGGCCGGACTTTCAGGGGTGTGTCCTCATTGGCTACTCAGTTTTTGAGTGACAGCCCACTACACCACAGATCATACAGTGCAACTCATGCAGCAAACTCCGGAGTCCACTCGGCCACGTTAGTCCCCTGAGGAGTTTCATGAACATATCAGACTTATCTTATGGATTGCAGTGCATTATACTTGTGTTGTGTAGTTTATACTTTATTCCAACTTTAAATATTGTAATACCTGAACACACTGCTGCTGTTAAATAATTTCCAATTTGGGATTGATAAAGTGTCTGTCTATTTATTTTATAGATTAATAAAACACATCTATGTATTTTCAAGCTAAAGATGATACACAATGTAAACTATATACTATTATTTTTCAAAGACATGTTACATTTCAAAAGCATATATGGCTATGTTTAGGACAAACAATTAAAGACTGCTTTAATTTAACAAATTCTGCAATATAAAAGTGGCAGATTTGCTTTATGAAACCTAGGCTGCATACCAACACAATTAGGAACATGCTCACATCTTACTATGTTGGTCTGAAGAGCTGAAGCATTCATACACAATGGATACAAACTGTGTTGTCTCATTATATATCCTGTGAGAAAATGATATACATTTAGCACATTCTACTATTCCTAGCCTGAGGAAGATCTGAATAATCAACAGATTTGAATGGAATCTCTAACATTTTCATGTAGAATAAAGACAAAAGAGTGATTATACAAATTACATTTATTGAAATTGTAACCAGAAGAAGTCTCAAAGAATGTTTGAAATAAAAGGACATAAAACAAAAAGGTGGATAATGATAACATCTATTAAATGTATATGTAAAGACATTTGGTCAAATGAAATGACACTGAGCCAGTGATAACAGTAACGCCCACCGTGGATGAAGCTGGTGCAGTTCTTTCTTCATGCCCCCCTCCTAGGATCTAATGCTGTCCCCTCTACGATTGCTGCGGATCGTATAGGGGCGTTTCCTAAAGGGTTATGAACCCCGCCCCCACGTATTTCTTAAAGGTATATGACGCTCTGTTTCTCATTTATTTTAACGCTTTGAATGAATCATAAACGAACTTTGAAAAATAATAATAATTAATTTGCATAAAGAATGAAGAGTATACAACCCACAGAGAAGACAAATTCATAAATTGTAGGCATATCATTTTTCACTGTTTGTGCAGTGGTAGTAATTATTATTCAAATCAATCAACTACGTTTTATGGAAGATATTGCTGTATATAATTTAACAACATGAGTAGAGGTTTCTGTACACCTAAAATACTGAAGTTTAAGTTACTGTCCTGATGTGTATCATTCATTTGTTCATGTTGTGTCTGGTGGTAAGATTAATAAAAAAATACAAAATATATACAGTACATACAAAGAGGAAAGTCTTTATTAAACAAACATTTTATTCTTGGAAGGTGCCTCCAGCATCATAGAAACAGTCAATGCTGCAGAATCCTGCCAGCTCATCTTTTCTGATGATGCCATAACTAATGTTACATAATTATAGAAGACACATCCGAAGTGTTATTTTTACATATTGATTAGCAGCCGACATTTACTGAAAGGATGCGTCCGTCTCTCGTCTGGTTCATTACAACTAGTAGTTACAAACTGTTACAGTTACAACCTTAATCAGTACCGCACATCTTATTACTCAATTCAACCAACCAAGCTAGCCATGTGGTCTATCCGAATCCATACCATATTATTTGATTAAGTTACAGTATGTAGGGCAGGCCTACTTATATTTCCAAGATAATACAACAGTACACAACAGTACACTAGCATCATGCTAAGTGCTGGTTAGCATCACAGCATATACGCTAACCTTAGGTCAATTAGATGATCAGCTTTGGTAACACAAATCAGTATTGTTACCGAGCCTGATAATCTATTGACCTATCTGAGCTTAACGTTATTACAACAGTAGAGTAGGCCTGGTTGCAAACGGGACTATAGGCCAACGTGTTTATAACATCATGCTAAGTTAGCATTTAATACCACAAACATTTTTACCACATACAACTATTATTTACTTTATTAACGAGGTTGGACAGTTGATGTTGTACTTTGATAACGAGACAATTGTGTGTTAAGAAAAATGACATTACAATAAATATAAACATGCATCTCTGGAAAATACTATTACCGCTGTTTCAACTTGTTGTTCGGCCATCGTGAAAGAACGAATGACTTATTCTGCGAGGATTTATAAAAGCAGCTGGAATCCCTTAAATTGCATTACTGCCACCTACAGTATGTATTTCTGCTGAGTGTCATTATTCTATTGGATAAAAAAAGTTAGGAAACGCCCCTATACGATCCGCCTCCTTGCTGCGGTCTGCAGCCAGACCCATCTCAAAAATTGCGATGCAGCATCATCCGGGCTACTCAGACAGGATAAGCAATCGAGCCCGAATGCAATCAAACCGACTTCTGGGGGACAGTGCGGTGAAGCCCAATGCTGCAGACTGTAGGCGATGGATGCAGATGGGAGCAATTCCCGTAAACCCTATGTTAAAATGTCCAACTTAACATCAGAAAATGAACATGTTTCTAGCCTGGATCCACAAAAACATATTCTGTATAGATTCCCCCTTCATGACAACAGGACTGCTGCTCCTAGCTCCTCTGTCTCACTGCTAGCTCCGTGATGCTACAGCGGCTCAGCTCATGAGGAGAACACTACTTGAACTCGGCCGTGTTTGTTGTGTCGGTTCCTGGTGGACTATTCGTCCTGCAAATATAGGATTTATCTGCGGTTGAAACAGACCGTCCATGAATGCAGTTTCTTCGGTAAGTCAACCCTGCGTACTTTATGTTATGTTACTGGTGTTTTTATTAAGCTAACGTTAATGAATGTTTAGAGTTGGGTTAGCATTTGAACAATCGTAGCTTCATCTGTGCTAACGATGCTATGCGTAGCATCCAAGAGTGTATAACATTAAGTGGGATGCTACTGTATACCAGAAGGCTTCTGTGCGAGGTTGCTAAAATAAGGTCATCCTTGTACGTTAGATAGTTAGTTTGCTAATTAGGTTACTGTATGCATTGTTAAGGTTCGTTTCAATTAGCTATGCTCTACTATAGCATAAAATAGACTAGCTAACGTCAAAGTATTGTTGAAGAGAGGCTTAGTGTATATTAAATCAACCTCACAATGAAATGTGTGTATCTTTAAAGTATGAACGTCACATTTCAAGATGGTCCAGAAATAACGCTCCCTGAACTGGAGTTATTTATTGCAGCTAACCGCCTATCCGACGAACGACCCAAACATTGTCGTTTTTAATATTATTACCAATGCCTCTTTTAATTGTATTATCCTCACACTTGAGAAACAGCCTTATCGTGGCTGTAGAACGGAACATGTAACTTAATGCCTGCATTTAAGGACGATGAATAGCGTAGTCAATGCTTTAGTGACAAGGAAATGATTTGTTTAAATATTAGATATGACGTTATCTGTGACTTCATTGAAAATTAAGCTATTGCATTTGTTCAATAGGTTTGTGTCTTACCCTTACGTGTGTGATACATATGAAAACAAATTAATTTGACTGACTCATGAAAAACTCATCCAAAATAACAGTAAAATAAAAAGGACCTAGCCTACACAATAATACTCAATCAAACTGATACAGTATAAGGACTGTGATATCCAGCCATTTCTTAAGTATAACAATAAGATTATGACCTGTTTTTAAAAGAAGATAAAAAGTTGTTTGCATGTAAAGAAGTCTGTAACTTTACATCTGTTTGTTCAAAGTGTCCTCAAGGTGATCCAGACAGGCTGGATCAGAGGATGAGAGACATATCTGGACTCCTAACAGCAGAGAACTTCAGCACGGATTCCAAGGTACACCTTTTTCATACTTTACAAAGAATGCATAAAGTAATGACTCTAATACACTGATATACATGCCATTAAACATGACTGAATACTAGATCACCTACACATCAGTGATGTTGAGTGTACTTTCTTAGCAAAAGGTTACATTTACATTTTACCAAGCAACATAACTTTTTTGTTCAAATTTCAATGTATTTAAGGCAAATATTATTGAGAACTACGACCCTTTGTCTCTGCATACTGACTGTAAAAAACATGTTAAAAGTGATTCTTTCAGTGAGACAACCGGACAGAGCAAGCTTCTACAGTTGCACTAAGTTTTGATAACAGTTAAATATTATTTTAATAATACATTTATTTCAATGTTGTTGAATTTAGAACGGTTTATTCATAATCTGATTATCTTTGTAGTACACTGTTGGATTTAAAAAAACACATTCAAATAAAAACATCATTATATTTATAGCCCCTGAACAAACAAACACACCTCTTTCTTAAATAACACACTTGCTCTGCAATAATATGTGTTTTTGATATGTCTGTTAGGAAAGGACAGGCCTGAGAGACAGGACTGCTTCACCATTTTCTCTTTCTCTGAGGGTCCAGAAGAACATCCAAGAGGGAAAGGAAAAGCTGATGTGATGAGATTTAAGAGCAGTACAGGACATTAACTAAGAGACACTTAGGCCCTTTCACTAATTCCCCTCCTCGAGACTTAGTCCCGCCCACAGGAGATGTGAGCGGAGGAGCCAAGGAGGGGAACCGAGGAGAGAGGAGGGGAAGAGAAATGAGAACTCCTCTCCGCTGAGCGGTCATTTTAAAGAGACGTCCATTAATGATGACAGGAGGCACAGCAGCCCTCTGTCTGATGGACAGATGTGTTCATGACGACTTATATATTTACTTTGATTCATTCACAGTGCGGTATAATGAGACAATAACAGGCTACAGATGCAGACACACACACACACACACACACACACACACACACACACACACACACACACACACACACACACACACACACACACACACACACACACACACACACCCCATTTGTATTGTATTATTGTATGAGAGAGGTTCCAGTTTGAATTGAGGCGAATATTTGTAATGTTCAGAGGTTGTTGTGTTTAATATTCATTCAATATACAAGTCCACAGTACTGTATTTATCGCGATATTGAATAATTATTTATTTTCAATAAAAACATTTTTTACTTGGAAAATGTTTCTTTATTACATAATAAATCTGATTTGTACAGCATTTTAGTAGGATAGCAGTATTTTAAAGTGTCAAAAACAAAGTGACAGTAACAGACTGGAGCAAGAAAACCAGTGTTTTTGTACCTATAGTACTACCAAACAAAGTAGGCATTTTCTTTGTGCCACTGCATCTCACAAATAAACAAGGACATTTAATAATCAGACCCTGCAATAAAATAAATCAAGTTTCACTTTGTTTTTCAAGTAACTCAACTCAAACTCACTAGTCACTCACTCAGCATCATCAGACAGGTTTTTAGGAATATGAGAATGTCCACATTTCCAGGTATTTATAAGCTGGGATGTTTGGGCATTTACAATATCCCCTGCTCTGGAAAAAACTCTCTCGCTTGGTACTGATGTTGCTGGGACAGCAGTGGTCGCGTTAACCGAATATTTTATTTATCAATGACGGAAAAATCTGAAAGCAGTCTGTCATTTTGACAGATTAGAACAAACTCGGAACAGCGCCAACGTTTCCCCGCAGCGAGGCTCTGGTGTTATGCCGTGTTATGCATGCCCTCCAAAAGGAAATGATATAGTTTCCAAACCGTACTTTGCCGTACAGATCAACACATGTCTGGGAGGTTTTGCTTTACGCTGTGCGCGCTCCCGCGAGGTGCATGCACACACGGCATAACACCCCCCCTCCCCCCCCCCCCCCCCACTTGACAGATCACGAGCGTGCTCTCTTGTGAACTGTTCAGACCCGACGGGTAATAAGGGATTATGACGGACATTTTACGATCCTGTCTGTCAAAATGACGGACAGCGAAAAAGTCCAACGCCACCTCAGTGGGACGGAGAGATATGCTTTGGCCATGGGTGACAGCAGTGGCGGGTCAAATTGTGCATTGTCTCTCCACCACTTCAAAAACAATACAGTGTTTGCCAAGAAGGCAAGGCTTATTGACAGGGCGAGATATAAATATGCTGTTGGTACTTGTCAATGTCTCTAGGTGTGTAAATGTAGCCCTGTAAATACAATGTCCTTTTGTGTTATCTGTTGTTTTATGTTCATGTTGTAACCTACTTGCTGCCATGTTGGACAGGTCTCTCTTGAAAAAGAGATCGATGATCTCAATGGGACCACCTGGTTAAATAAAGGTTTAAAAAAAAAAAGTGTTTAAAAAAATAAAATAATTAATTAATTTAAAAAAAGAATCGCGGTAGATTTTGTCAGTCTCACGACGGTATTGGGACGTTTATTTACCGCGATATTCGGTATATCGTTACATCCCTACTTACAACACACCTCTACATTATTTGGGATTAAGCTAGTGGTGCAATAGATCAAATAATATTCAGTATATCTAACTATTTGTTTCTTATTCAAAGTATCAACGAAGCTTACATTATACAAATGTAGTGCAATATACAGACTGTTTAGGTTATGGTGATCAGCAGCACTATGAGCTCATTCTCTCAGTGTATCATCAGGAATACAGAGACACACACATCATTTAAATAAGAGTTTTTAATTAAATTATTGGTTAAGAATAAACATCTTAAAGTAAATAACAATAAACAATAGCCCTTAACCCTGTAAGGCCCCCGGTTGTAATTTTTTACAACATTATTTTAAGCTATATCCATAAAAGTCAGTAAATGTTTTTGTTTTTTTAAAAGACTACATTTACATAGTCAAAAGGTCCTTTTCTTCAGCCTCACAATGCTATTGGGTAGTAAATGTGTTATAGGTCCTGCCCTCTGGCCATACATATAAGACTAACATTCCTGACAATAGATCTCAACAGTCATCTTTTATGGTGTAAATGCATTTTTAATAATAACATTTTTGAATGGAACATTCTCAACATGAATGCATAAATCCAAATAAATATAACTTAAATATGTGGAAAAATACTGTGTTTGAAATGTATAATTTAAATGAGATGTTAGCTTTTTGTTTTGATAAATATATATTTTGTATTCCAGTCTCCCTTCAGATATGTTAAGTGGCATTCAACACAATGCTGCTCACCTCCTTCAGTTGGGAGAAAAGCTGGTTCAGGTTCAGCATTATGGGGGGACAGGGCTGCTGAGCCTAGAGGTGGATCTGTTGGTTCTGGCACCAGGGGGAGGGACAACTGATTTAGTATGAATAGCTGCTAAAAATCTACCTGCATTTATTAAATGTCAGCTAAAAGAGCAGTGAAATTAAAAACTCTGCATTTTCTATATATATATATAAACAGTACTTAATGCCAGCTTAGTAAAAAAAAAAACATACAAATACTAACCCTAACCCTTATTTACAATGGACTACGCGTAGCTAACAGACTAATTTCCACCACTCATTGACCACACCCACCTTTTCTCTTGAAAAACTGGGTGACATACTGTCGCCCTTTAGTCCCTCTCTCTTTTCTTTCTCTCCTTTCTTTTCTTTTTGAAAGCCTGACTTTGTTAGTCGTTGAGACATGGTTCACACGTAAGTACTAGCATCCCTGCTCCTAACATGCTCTCACTCTCTGCTAGAAAGTGCCGTTTGGAGGCGGAGGCAGGACCAAACCATTACATGTAAATAGAAGGGGGTGTACAGAGGCTTTGGATAATTAACTTTTGGAAGAAAATAAGTTAAATTAATTGTAAGTTTAGTGAGTACATTATCAATATAACGTTATATTAATGTTAATTATTGATGAATGATGAAAGGTTACTTAAAGGAGACCTATCATGCTATATTTAAATGATATAGTGTATGACCATATCTATATAAGGTATATTTATACATTTTATTTTTCAAAATACCAAACAGATCATTTTTTAGCCATGCCTCGTTTCGCTCATTTTGCTCATTTTCGCTCTATTCCAAGCCTGTCTTTGAAAATTCTGAGCAGCAGCTGACCACGCCCCCCTGCAGAAGAGCGGGGCATGAGCCGGTGAGAGTCACGTTAACATGCTTGCTGTGATTACGAGTGTGGAATAAACATGTCATCTCAGAGCAATGCATGTGTTCAAGCATATTATCAATTTGATCCAGAGACTGACCCTGAAGCAGCGGAGGTTTTGGTGGAGGTGCAAAGATCTCGGTTGCAGCAGGACGTTTCTGAATGGTTAGTTGACAAGCTGTTGTCCCTATTTATTTTACTCTGTTTGTTACGATGCTTGCTACTTATTCCGTTCATATTTTGGCTAATTAGCAAGAATGCAATGTGTACAGTTTATATCGCAAAAACAGCGATACATATATATATTTATAAAGGGAGACATTCATATTTTCAGCATATATACAATGGCCTCATTGCGTTTAATAGTTTACAGTCCTTTTCTTCCAACATCGTGCAACAACCGTTGGAAAGTTCAATAACTTAGGGTGATAAAAGGTATAACTCCAACAACACCTCAGTTGTCAGCAATGTGTGCAGTTTCATGTGTTTTTAAAAGCTCAGTTATTGACTTCTTTCTACATGTGTACATGTGCAAATTGCGCCACGATGCCTTCTGAACGGAGAATGTGTGCTGCATGGAGATACCACAGGTAACATTTTTGATAGCTTCACTAAGTTGTCTGTTTAGAGAATACATTTTTAACATGTCATTCAATATATGTTTATCACACTAGGTGTCAAGACGGATGCAGGAACTTGAGGACTCTGTAACCTGTATGGTGGACCATCCTGGATTGGAGCCTAAATGTGTTCTCACTGCAGAATGCATTGAATATTTACAGAGCTGAACATGGTGGACTACAGTTGAGGCAAATAGAGCAGTGAGTGGTTTGTTTGTTTTGACTGAAATTGTAAAACGGATGCTAATATTGTTCATGGAAATATATGGCTTTATGCAATCTTTCATTCTGTCATTGTACATGTACTATTATATACTACACAGCAATGGCATAACACACCCATGTGTACGACAACAAAAGTCCACACACAACCTTATGCTTTTGAAATCAGAATATTCTTTACCCATCCAAACATGAATAATCACGACACATTTGATATCAACTCGGAACTTTATTGTCAAAATCAACGGTTCTTTGAACCCATAAAAAAAAAACTAAATGTACTTGTATTTTGTATAAATGACACTAAATATTATTTTTAATGATTTCAGGCGTCACAGGTATCTAGCCTACAGAAGCTTTGTGAGCTGGTGCTGGGGCTTCCTTGGACGCAGGATCAGAGTGGTGATTCCGGCCTGCGTTGTCCTCAGGGAGGCAGGAGTTTCCTGATCCGCGAAATGTCTATGTTGGGTTCAGACAGCAGCCAAATTGAACCGTGTAGCATACCCGGCGATGACCTCCTCCCTGTCAGGTCGCTCATAATGGTGCAGGGTCCACAAAGACTTGGTCGAAGATGAGGTCCATCAAGTTGGCCACGTAGCCTGTGCAATGTTAAAAAAAAAGCACAACAAAAAATGTGGTATATGCATGTAAAAAGCTGAAAGTTCTTTCTAATTTTTTTTTTTTATATTTGTAAATAGTTGTATAATAAATATTTTAAACACTTACGGAATGTGGGGTCAGTCTTTACTGGTTTTGCTCTGCATTCTCCCTTCCTGGCCTTTGGGAACTGCAGTTTATACAGAGGCTTTCCAGTGGATGTTGGCTTGTGCACGCTCAGCGTTTTCATTGTAGTGCAGGGCTGCCAGGTACAGTCTTTCATTTCCGCCATGATAAAAAAAAATTAGTAAGTATGTGAGGTGCTGGCCTGTAAAGAAGAAAACATAGTTAGAACAAAATCATCTCAATTTAGTATTCAGGGTGAGAAAATACTATTTGGATAAATATAGTCTGAAATCCCAAAAGATGGGGCTTAAAACTCTTTATTTAGCAAAGCTCTTTGCTTAGCCTTTTCCAATCTGAGTTAGTTTTGAACCGTAACGTGCATGCTTAGTTTCTGACTCAATACAGATGATATGTTAGAGAGGGGCTGAGCTCAGTAGACTGACTGTAATGAGTGCTAGCCACTAATTAGCCTGTTGCTAGAGGTAAGGCCTCGTCAACAACAACAGACCAACGGGGCTTTAGCTCCGTTTTACTCGTGGTGTGTGTGTCCCCCTCGCATACATACACACAGTGTTGTATCCTAACACACCCCCATTTATATTCATGTGCGCAAACAAGTAAACACACAAAAGCTTTTACAAATAACGCTGCAAAAAACGGCATGTCTCATTAGCGTAGCGTAGCTTACAGATCGATGATATCTGATCGTTCTTACAGACTACAATCACAAAAGCTTTTACATATAACGCTGGAAAAAACGGCACTTACCTACAGAAGATTACGTTTGTTATTATAACTTACTCAATATGATTTTAGAGGATACAAAATACTAATAAATAGGAGAATAAATACTTGTGTTATCGGCTAGGGCGTGGCTTTACAGCCTTCACACAGATCGCCATTATGGCAGTATGTCTGAACATGTTAGCAAATGCCTGATAATTAAAATAAAAGACAAAGCAAAGACTGCGGAGCGTACAAAATAAAATGTTACAAAAACATATAAACACCTAACCGATTACTATTTGGGTTTGAGGCGACATTGATACGGCGAAGCTACATGCTACATGCTACATACTACAAGCTAGAGATAGCTTTATCAGGAAAAACACCGCTAAATAAAAACGTACAGCTTCAAAATTGGATGTGTCCTCACTGGCCTGGTCCCGGATGGTTGGTATTGATCCCGGGTTTAGCATTAGTTTGGAGGCATATCCGTGTTGGACTTGAGAGAAGTTCATAAACATGTCCGTCGTAAAATGTTTGAAACACACCAACAGAAATCTGCCGTGGTCTTCTGGCACATGTCCCTTGAAAATGAAGTCTAGCCACAGATTATTTTCTTTTTCCACTGATGGCATTGCATGCAGTCCCCTTTCTCGAGTCTTGCAGCCAACAACAGCACAATGTGACTGGGGTTGATTTAGCCTGCCGATAGCCTATGCGAATGAGAGGTTTGGCAATGCACGTGGCCGTGGCTCATTCCCCTGATAGGTGGAGAGTTGACCAATAAGCGGAGCACGTCTTTGTGACGTAGAAAAGTATTGAAATCTGGATCCGTTTTTTTCAGATCCGTTGCAGCCCCTTTTTTTTAGAGATTTGGCTAAGGAGGAAAATAGAGAGGGTTGTGTTTTCTGACACTTGGTGAGTTCCCTGGAACACCGGGGACACATATTCATGTATAAAATACGTACAAAGGTGCATTTTGCATGATAGGTCCCCTTTAAACACTTTTTTCTTAATGTTCTAAAATAGTTTGGGGTGGCCAGTATTCAGCTGCTACCCCCCAGCTCCGCCACTGAGCACAGGCACAATCTGGCAGCGGGGTGCACTGACGCCAACATACGGTTTGTGGTTTTAAAAAAAATAACACCAGTTCACTAAATCATTTAAACGTAATGTTTACTTATATGTGAACAGTAACAAAGTTCAGTCAAAACATTGACAACAAAATCGGAGAAGCCGCTTGATCATGGAGGGCGAGGGGTGGTGGTGCATATGCTGCCACCCCAGTTGGCAGAAGAAAAGAAAGAAAAGTTTTGGCTCATCTGACATTTATGAGAGAAAATCCCTAAGGTCCGAGTGTAAGTGAATGCAGCACAAGACGCGAGCCTTGTAACCCATCCCCCAGCCCTGGCGCGAGCGTGGAAATGTGATTGTCATTTGAACGGGACGGTGCAAAACGAGAAGCATTCGGTCTACAATGACAGAGAAGAGACTGTCAAGTTTGGCTGTACTCAGCATTGATTCAAAACGCACTAAAGCTTTGGATCTTAATACGCTTGTGAGTAGGGGCGGACTGGCCATCTGTAGAATCTGGAGATTCACACAACGGCACTGCAGCGGCACCGCAGCGAGGCTCCCCCCCCAGTTGACAGTTGACAGTTCACTAGCACACCCCCAAGCATTCGAACGTGTCACATGTTTTAACAATCAATTACTTAAATAAGCCTTTGATTATGTTGCGGCCCGCCATCTAGTGGCTCAGAAAAAAACGTACTTGCCGACCCCTGCATGATTACACAAATGATTTGTTTGCAACTTATAGTTTTATTTTTGAAAGGACTGGCTTATCTAAAGCCAGTTGAGTAGCACTTGAAATGTTTTGGCTCTATGAAACCTGATGTACTTATATGATTCTGTTTTCTTCAAGGTTGTGTCTTCCTGGTCGAATGTACTTATTGTAAGTCGCTTTGGATAAAAGCGTCAGCTAAATGTAATGTAATGTAATGAAATTAAATGTATTTTGCTTGACTCAGTTTTTTTTCTCTTAAACTCTTAGTTTTGCTTGATTCTGAGAAAGTGTTGCTTTATCGTTATGAAACAAAACTAATCCCATACATATCCCAGTATTTGCGTAAGGGTAGTGAATGACACCTGGCTGTTGAAATGCTCATTGAGGAGGTCAAATTATATTTTATACCTAAATCGTTACATTTTTATATTAACTGTTTAACCACTGTAATTTGTCTAAAAACTTAACTTGCAGTTGGATCCATGTGACCCTGCAAACTTTAAGCGGGTAAAGCATTATTGCAAGATAAACATTTCAGGGAAAAGTTTTCCTTAAGCCATTTTAGTTTTTCTGGGACACACCAGAATAATGGCCTTAACCAAAGACTTTGAAAAGTTAGGACAAACTCATACTTTATTTCATAGTCAATTTATATCTCTTGATCCTGCTCAAAATGTAATCCTGTTTATATTCTCTAAGCGACAAGCAGCATTACATTGAGAAAAATAACAGTTGAATCATTAAAGAAAGCTCCACCACATCATTATTTAAATCATTAGAGCAAACTGCAGCATTCCTCCCTCTCATCAGCTGTTTGGCTCAGGCTGCTGATTGAAAAGCCAACTGCCTGCATATGCACCACCGTGAATAAGCACTCACACCATCCAATCACACTTATGAGCTTATTGATTTATTGGTTAATTTAGGACGTGTGTGTGTGTGTGTGTGTGTGTGTGTGTGTGTGTGTGTGTGTGTGTGTGTGTGTGTGTGTGTGTGTGTGTGTGTGTGTGTGTGTGTGTGTGTGTGTGTGTGTGTGTGTGTGTGTGTGTGTGTGTGTGTGTGTGTGTGTGTGTGTGTGTGTGTGTGTGTGTGTGTGTGTGTGTGTGTGTGTGTGTGTGTGTGTGTGTGTGTGTGTGTGTGTGTGTGTGTGTGTGTGTGTGTGTGTGTGTGTGTGTGTGTGTGTGTGTGTGTGTGTGTGTGTGTGTGTGGCGGAATGGTTGGCTATGGTTGCATAGGGGAACGATGACAATTTTGCATTTCACATCATTCTCTCCGGAGAGGTCATATGACTTTAAAGTATGCATAATTTCAGACAGTGTGGACATTTCATTTAGTTTGAGTCATTCCATTTTTTGTACGTAGCCTTCTGGAAATGCTGGCATTTTGCAACATGGTCTCATAAATCTCTTTTATGTACTTACATATTGCAATGGCAAATAAAACGTAATGCTCCTTCTGTATTTGACACTTAAAATGTGTTAAATTTTCCCCCTACAATATGATGCCTTAATTAAGTAGGCTCTATTATGCTTTTTGGGGGTTTTCCTTTCCTGTCGGGCAGGGGTATTCAACAAAAATTCAATGTGCCATGTGTAATTATTTGTCTCTCCCTGTCTGCCGCTAACGCCTGTTCACTCTCCTCTCTGCTTCTCTCCCTGTATTGCTAATTATTCTCTTCACTCACTTTCCTCTCCGCTTCTCTCTGCCGCTCTCTCGTCTCTTCTTCTGTGTTTCTCTCCCTGTATCGCTCACCCTTCTCTTTCGCCCCCTGTCGGCCGTGGTTAAAATATAATCGCCCCGTGAAAATTGAAATCCCCTATTAATGTATTGATTATAGGTCCGGGTCCGTATAGGTCGGTGTCTGGGTCCGGATCCGGACCACGGTCCGCCTGTTGCCGACCCCTGCTGTAGGGTGTTCTATAGGTTTGTGTGCATGTAAATGGTCTGCAAAGGTCAAAGTCACAAAACGCCTCCATTGGACTCCCTTGTTTGCTTCAGTAACATAATGACATGATTATGTAACACTCGCTCTTCTATTGGCAGGTGCTCAAACACAGTGTACATGATAGGCGGGACACCCCTAAGCGGCTGATCAGCTAACCAATCAGATCAGACTGGGCTCAAACCAGAGCCCAGTCTGATCTGATTGGTTAGCTGTTGTGATTGATCAAAAGAAAAGAGGTTGGAGAAAAGAGGTTATGCAGCACAGGCAGTATGAGAAAAAAAATACCCCTTTTTGAAAACAATCATAAACAAAACATAATTGATCATGTACATACAAAATTATATAGGAAACTGAATATTTCCAGTTGGTGATCTGCCTGCAGTTTACATTGCGCGTCATATTTCTTTGAAACTGCTGCGTAATCCCCAGATGTGTCTCACACACACCAATATTATAATCTAAAGCTCTGGATTTTATCACCCAGTAATACCCACTCGGCTAATGTTGCTTGATTTATAGCATATCAGCACACACACACACACACACACACAACACACACACACACACACACACACACACACACACACACACACACACACACACACACACACACACACACACACACACACACACACACACACACACACACACACACACACACACAGGGTTTACCTCCTTATAATGTCTTTCAATCTTAGTTTTGTTGATTTATAAGGTCCATATTATTGATGTAGTGCAGCACTTGCAAACCAAAAACATAAAAACATTTAAATATGTAGAAAGTCAGAAACACACGTCAACAAAAGAACACAACTTAATATCAGGAGAATAAATTGACAATTATTTAATGTTTGCTAACGTCTGCACAAATGACAAATCTAGTGAATTTGTGTCTTTATCATATTGGAATAGACCGCCTTGTTAATAATTGTGTAAGGACTGTTATTGTGATGTGAGCCTTTGTGTGACTTTGTTGGAACAACCCATTAAATATTTTAAGACTGTTTCCCCTTCATTTAACAATGAAGACAAAGCTGTTGAGTAGGTCGTATTCCTTGTGGAAGGACTTCTGGTACACCTATTTCCTTAAATGTGAATCTAAAGTACACTCATTGGAGCGGGGAGGAATAAAGACTGTGCATCCGTAAACAAGAATGAAATATGAAAGAAGAGACAAGGAGTGAGATGAAGGTTAAAGGAAGGAGAGAAGAAGACAATGAATAGAATACAGTGGGGCAAAAAAGTATTTAGTCAGCCACTTAAAAAGATGAGAGAGGCCTGTAATTGTCATCCTAGGTACACTTCAACTATGAGAGACAGGATGGGGGGAAAGAATCCAGGAAATCACATTGTAGGATTTTTAATGAATTAATTGGTAAATTCCTCGGTAAAATAAGTATTTGGTCACCTACAAACAAACAAGATTTCTGGCTCTCACAGACCTGTAACTTCTTCTTTAAGAGCCTCCTCTGTCCTCCACTTGTTAACTGTATTAATGGCACCTGTTTGAACTCGTTATCAGTATAAAAGACACCTGTCCACAACCTCAAACAGTCACACTCCAAACTCCACTATGGCCAAGACCAAAGAGCTGTCAAAGGACACCAGAAACTAAATTGTAGACCTGCACCAGGCTGGGAAGACTGAATCTGCAATAGGTAAGCAGCTTGGTGTGAAGAAATCAACTGTGGGAGCAATTATTAGAAAATGGAAGACATACAAGACCACTGATAATCTCCCTCGATCTGGGGCTCCACGCAAGATCTCACCCCGTGGGGTCAAAATGATCACAAGAACGGTGAGCAAAAATCCCAGAACCACACGGGGGGACCTAGTCAATGACCTGCAGAGAGCTGGGACCAAAGTAACAAAGGCTACCATCAGTAACACACTACGTCGCCAGGGACTCAAATCCTGCAGTGCCAGACGTGTCCCCCTGCTTAAGCCAGTACATGTCCAGGCCCGTCTGAAGTTTGCTAGAGAGCATTTACATGATCCAGAAGAGGATTGGGAAAATGTCATATGGTCAGATGAAACCAAAATAGAACTTTTTGGTAAAAACTCAACTAGACGTGTTTGGAGGAGAAAGAATGCTGAGTTGCATCCAAAGAACACCATACCTACTGTGAAACATGGGGGTGGAAACATCATGCTTTGGGGCTGTTGTTCTGCAAAGGGACCAGGACGACTGATCCGCGTAAAGGAAAGAATGAATGGGGCCATGTATCGTGAGATTTTGAGTGACAACCTCCTTCCATCAGCAAGGGCATTGAAGATCAAACGTGGCTGGGTCTTTCATCATGACAATGATCCCAAACACACCGCCCGGGCAACGAAGGAGTGGCTTCGTAAGAAGCATTTCAAGGTCCTGGAGTGGCCTAGCCAGTCTCCAGATCTCGTGTGATTTTCTGGATTTTTTTTCTTCTCATTTTGTCTCTCATAGTTGAAGTATACCTAGGATGAAAATTACCAGCCTCTCTCATCTTTTTAAGTGGGAGAACTTGCACAATTGGTGGCTGACTAAATACTTTTTTGCCCCACTGTATATACTCACCAGAGTAAAAATATTGGATTTAAAAGTCTTGGTGCAGATTGATAGCATGAATGTGACTAGCCTGGTCATCATAGGAGGTGGTACAGATGAGTTGCTGCTGGTTGTTTGGTGACTGATTGACAACTTGAAGGGCTCGTTGGTTAGCTTATTAGCTTGGAAAACACTATAGCTAGTGTGGCGGCACGTGGGAGTGTTTGTTTGAAATCCTATTTAACTAAAAGCCAGACAACGCCACCTTGGGAATTTCACCCAAGGAAATAATTATTCAAATTACCAATAAGGAACTCAGGTTCGTAATACTGAGGGGCAGGAGACGTGGTTCCAATTCATCAAATGTTTTATTTCATGTATTAAAAAATAATTAAAAACACAGTAAGAAAAACATACACACTGGAAATAAAGGGGGAAATCTTAATTCAGGGATGGAGGTGACGAGGGGTGAGAGGGATCCCAACAAAGTGAATTAAGGCACCCGTGATCACTACACACTCACTCACACGAAGGAACACCAAAATCAGGGGGAGCATGACACACAAAAAGGGGGAAGCCGCCACCGGGGCCACCAGCACCACACCTTTGGCTCTCAGCAACTAAAGAGGGGCAAACAAGACACAATTACTGGGGTAAACAGTCAACACAAATTAATACAGAGACCAACACATAAGATAAGTATAAAGACAATAAAAAGTCAATAATACTACGAAATACTGATCAGTTCACTGATTTCAATTAACTGATATTAACTGAAATAAACAAAACTAATTTAGAGCAACAGGGTCGAAAACAACTAAACCAAAGAAATGGAAATCAACCTAACAGTCTACTTAATCTTGAATTAAATAAACAAAACAAACTTAACTCAATTAAATAACTAATCATAAACAGAGATTAATCGAACAGTCCGCGATAACAATGTTTAAAATATGGCCCTGTAGTGAAGGGCAAGGTGACACAAAGGCACAATGACACCAAGAGGCAATGCAGACAATGCAGGCCAAGAGCAACACCCGCTAGGCAGTAGTGTAGCGGTGAAGCACAGTAGGGCAGGCAAGCCAGCTGTGCAGACAGACACAGCCGTCCAGGCAACACTCAGGCCGTTTCTCAATGTCGAGTACACATGCTGCAGAGCCACTATTATACTACGTCATAGAGTGGCGCAGAATGCTGGGCATTTAACATACATTTAAACAGTCCGTCGGCGCCACTCGATGACGTAGTATACTTGAAATAGTTGCTCTGCAGCAGTATTACTCGCGATTGAGAAACGGCCTCAGTCAGGCAGGCAAGACACTCGTAGAAGTAGAGCAGTCGTGGACGCAACACAGACGTAGAGGCAAAACAGCAGTCCGTCTTTATCACGCTTCCAGCGCAGAGCCTAGCAGACATTTAAGGTGATGTTACGATAATAATACTAGATTAAGATTATTCAGGAAGAATGAGACAAGCAGAAGGTTTACCTACCGATAAGGCCAAGTTCAGACAAACACACAGCAGGATCCTTGCAATGGTCTACAACCAGCGATGCATTTAGTATTTAGGCTAATTGTCATGCTAAGTGTACAACAAACGGCAGCCACTGCAAACTCACCGGTGCCAGCCATGGATGTATAATAAGAACCGGATACAGCGTGGGAGGCGGCGCCTAATTCATTCCTATGAGAGCTGCTCATTGGCACATGAAGATAAAATGGCCCAATTTTTTGAAAGAGCATAACGTCACAGATTACCCCTCATGCCTGAGAAGTACCCGTATGTGCGCTCATAGAGCATGCGCAACTTTAACCACGCCCCCCAAAAGGCTCGTTCACAACAAGCATCAAGCTGGCAGTTAGCAGCTAGCGGCTAGCTAGTAATTATGCTAATGTGCCATAAATCGTTATGTACTTTTATATTACGCTGATAACAGGATCTAGTGATATCCCAGCAACAGAGCTTAATTTAGCATGATACTTTTGTGGGTTGTACATGAAACCACTTGGTAATATACAAATGTATTTTGAGTTATGATCACTTGTGATTTAAATCTTTATCTAAAAAGTTAAGCTGATGATGGATTACTGTGGTGGAGTTAAAATAACAATAGCCTATTTCTCTTTGAAATGTGATGGAGTAAAAGGATAGTAACTGTGATTATTCATGTTGGCTACCCCACAAGCAGGGTTGGGAGGGTTACTTTGTAAATGTAATCAGTTACTGATTACTGAATACATGGCTCTGAAAGTAATCCAAATACAGTTACAGTTAAGTGTCTTAAAAAAGTAACGTAATCAGATTACTTTTGGATTACTTTCTTTTTCCATCACAGATGGGTATGTTTTGGTGAACAGGAGACACAAAAAGCAAAAGGAAACTGAACGTGTTTTTACTGTTTTAATGGCTTATCAAGAGCACAACTGAAACATCACATCTGAAACGATGCAACAACATAATAAACTTTTTGGGGATGCAGCTTGGGATGTGAGGAGTGAGGGACACGGCTTAGAACGAGCGTGTCGCCTTCTGTCCTGCCAGTGTTGGCAGGACATGAATTAAAATGTCAAACTCAGACTTCATTTTAAGGACATTTTGGCCAGGGGTGTAGAGCTATATTTCTTTAAGCACCGGATTGGCAAAACAGGAGAGTGTGTGCACCAGTCTGCCTTGATCTATGAATTCATGTCCGTGACACTAACAGTATCTGCTGCCCACAGCTGTTTTATAGAAGGAACACCTCCTTCACTTCATGAAATCTCTGCAGCGCCAGGAGGCAGCGGGAGGGTTAACTCAACCTCTGAGAAGACGAGCGCGCCGTGCCTTTCACGCACCGCCTTCACTGTGTATACCTTCAGAATCATTAGTAAGGCTAAAGAGCGACCGCAGGCTGATGTGTTTTAACCACACACACCTCTACACACACACACACACACACACACACACACACACACACACACACACACACACACACACACACACACACACACACACACACACACACACACACACACACACACGAGATTTAAACGCAGACTTTTGTTCCTCCATGTTTCGTTGTTATCGTTTCACTAAGCGGACCCGCGATTTTTTTTCAAACGCTTTTTTGGTCCATCTGCAGCGGTAATAGGTTTTGTGCGCTGTGATGATTCGGCTGTACCTTTAGTAATGAATATTACATGTTGTGAGGAAATCTTTCCACCAATAATTCCAATAAGTAATCCAAAATGTATTCACTTCAGGTTTACGAAAGTAACTGTAATCAGATTACTCGTTTTTCAAATGTAACGCGAGCCATACAGTTACTTGATTTTTTTATTCTGATTACGTAACGCCGTTACATGTATTCCGTTACAACCCAACCCTGCCCACAAGTAACTAAAACGTATAGTGAAGGAAAGGTGTAAAATGTTTCAATAAATACTAGGGATGTAACGATATATCGAATATCGCGATATCGCGGTAAATAAACGTCTCAATACCGTCGTGAGACTGACAAAATCTACCGCAATTTTTTATTTTATTTTTTAAATAATGTTTTTAAATTATTTTTTTTAATAATTTAATAAATAAAAAACTTTATTCAACCAGATAGTCCCATTGAGATCATCGATCTCTTTTTCAAGGGAGACCTGTCCAATATGGCAGCAAGGACAACACAAAAGGACTTATTTACAGGGCTACATGTACAGTACATACCTAGAGACATTGACAAGTACCAACAGTAGCCTATATTTATATCTCCTGTCAATAAGCCTCACCTTCTTGGCAAAAACTGTATTATTTTTGAAGTGGTGGAGAGACAATGCACAGTTTTACCCACTGCTGTCACCCATGGCCAAAGCATATCTCTCTGTCGCAGCAACATCAGTACCAAGCAAGAGAGTTTTTTCCACAGCAGGGGATATTGTAAACGCCCAAACATCCCAGCTTCTACCTGGAAATGTGGACATGCTCATATTCCTAAAAGATAACTTTGATGATGCTGAGTGAGTGAGTTAGTGAGTTAGAGTTGAGTTACTTGAAAAACTAAAGTGAAACTTGATTTATTCTATTGCCGGGTCTGATTATTATATTGTTGACACTTTAAAATACTACTATCCTACTAAAATGCTGTACAAATCAGATAATAAAGAAAAACAAAATCAAGTAAAAAAAAAAAAAAATTAACATTTGTTTCCCTTTATTTTTCAATATTGCGATAAATATCGTACCGTGGACTTTTTATCGCGATATTATCGTACCGTGAGTTGTTGGTATCGTTACATCCCTAATACATACCAATAGCACACACTACAATACAGACTATAACACCCCTTGTTGTTAAATACCAAACATGTGCAATACATTTTTAATTACATTTTCGTAGAGCTTTGACTTTTTCAGCTGAATAAATATTATAACTCTAGATGGTTTTGTTCAGCATTGCCAGCTTCACTGTTGAGCTTTATGTTGTGCCCAGCATTATCCTGTCCTGTGCTCTGAAATCAAAATGTGGATAAGCATAAAACAACACTAAAATAAACACTACAATACTACTTGTTATTTGTTTTTTGACAACAAAGGTTGTTAAATTGTGTGTATAAATATACAACACAGGCTATATACATATATATATGTATACATATACAATTATAATTAATACAATTAATACAACTGTTAATTTGATTAGAGCTTTGACACATATATCTTTATTTATATATGTATAAGTAGGCTATGAGGACTTCCCCGGGCGATATCATATGGTATCGCGAATTAATCAAACTGGGTCAAAACCCTACAGTCTATGGTCAAAACGTGTTGTGCCCACATGCAAAGGTTGTACGCTCTGGCTTATCCCTGCGTGGTATTATATAGTAATAGCAAACAGCTACGTTCAACTCCTTTAAATGGTATATTGCAAGTGCAATAAGAAGCTACAGGGACGTTAATCTAAGTCGGTAATATTAACTTTATTTAATACAACATTTACGGTACAAGATTGACATCATACAGCCCATGTAGTATAATATTTTACAAATGATGAATTACAGCAAACATGTGCAATGTATCCATTATTACAGCTCCATGGGTAAAGGAAAAACGCATGTAGTACTGAACACGTAACATGAACGTGCCGGGCAGCGCGGTCCCGTGGGTTAGATGCGCGTTCATAATGCAGAGGGAAATAACTCTCAGAATAACATTATTAGCACATTTTTACAACATGTGGAACGAATGTTTTTAATAAGGGCTATACAAACGTTCATACTGGGCAGTTTATTTAGTTTAAAAAAACTATTCAACGATTTATAGACGTCTCTTTCCCAATCTAAGTCAATGGGAAAAAGTGTTTCCGGGACCAGCAACCTAACGGAAGTGTAGTACCGCCGTTTGGCCACAACGAATATTTTAATCAGAGTCCGGCGCACTTCCTGGGGGATTGGTGCCAGCGGAGAAAGCACGTCAGCGGAACCCAAAGAGCAAGAGGGAGCAAGAGCGACACTTACCCCTCTTTATAAAGGTTGCCCCGTGTGGTGATAGGACTGAACAGTTTATCCTGCTACACTAGCTACAAAGAATGCAAGTGTAGCGAGTAGCAACCTTTTGCCCAGCCAGCTGTCTTGCTAGCAGCCAGTTACTAACATCAGAAGTAGGATTGCTACATTTCCACAGTTTATTCAACAGTTGTTTGTATGATTGACTTTAGTCAAACAACTGACAGCTACTATGCAATTTGTGTGGAGCACATGTTACTACCAAGCCCCTAGGATCAACGCTGGGCTTTGAAACCAATAGCAAATATTAGTTTTAAGCTAAATCAATTTCCGAGTATGGACACTTGAATGGCCCGTAATTCCATAAGTGATTAAATCCACTACTAGCCCATTTAAGGGTAATTTCCTGTTTTACGTTCCTTTAAATGAGTGCTGACATATTGAAAAGATGTTGTTGAAGGAAAACATTAGTGGAATAAACAGGGCCCCACCTACAATGCTGTATAAAGTTATTTTCATACATCTAAAGTCACAACATCCAGGCACCCCAAGCAATGGAGAACACTTAAGCTGATTAGCCTTGTGTTCTGGCTGGGGGCCAAACTTGAACACAATGCATTGGCATTGGCTGTTAGACTGTTAGGGTGAGTGAAGCAGGCAGGACCCAAATGCAGATTGAACAGAAAAATACCTTTATTTCAAGGTTTAGGTGACAAAACAGAACACTACCCTGTGAACACAGTCACAGACAAACAACGATCTAACAAAGACAGACAGAAAAACCAGAACTAAAATACACACAGGACTAATCGAGGAAACAAGAGACAGGTGAGGAGGGAGGAGGGAACACACAAGAGGCTTCTCAATACTCAAATTTCCCCTCCTCGACTCCCCTCCTCGGTTCCCCTCCTCGAGACTTAGACCCGCCCACAGGAGATGCGAGCGGAGGACCGAGGAGGGGAACCGAGGAGAGGAGGGAAGCAGCAGACGTTTAAAGAAATGAGAACTCCTCTCCTCTGAGCGGTCATTTTAAAGAGACGTCTGTTCATTATTACGTGGCAACAGCTGCATCAGCTGTCGAGTGTTTTGTCATAGCGCTGTATCTCTGTTAGATCAGCTGAACATTGTTCCCCCACATATTTACTTTGAATTCATTGAGAGTGCGGTATAATGAGACAATAACAGGCTACAGATGCGGACACACACACACAAATATATTTATATAAATATATACAATTTAAAGTATGAGAGCACTCTCATAATAACGTAACACAATCAGAGACTGGATATAGGCCTATCCCCCCCCCCTCTCTGGTCGCTGAAATGGGGAATTGAAATTACGGGCCAAAAGTTGTATTTACAAGTAGGCCTATTAAAAGTAAGCAGAGGACACCAAACCAACTGAGACCCGTCTGTCCGCCGCATTTACGCACACACCTACACACTGTACCACACACACTTACAGCTCCTAAATCATAAGCCGTTGTGTATTTTATTATGTGAAGCAATGGTCTTGTTTGTAGATATCTACTAAACTAAAGCAAATAAAGAGAGTAGGCCTGTTATACTGAGTGATATATATTATACACACTGCTCTGCTTTCTGCATGGACCTTACAGCTGTTCTCTCTGGAAACACCGCGACGCGATGAAAGCAGTTTCTAAAATAATATCCAGGGGATGCATGCATAGCTGTCATTGGCTGAGATAAGTCCAGCCGTGCGTCACGCCTCCACCGTTCCCGGAAATGCATCCGTGGAGGAGCCGTGGAGGAACCATCAGTGTATCCTCGGTTATAGCTCCTCCAGAGAGCCTCCTCGACGCTCGATGCTCGGTCCTCGGTGTGCATTTAGAGAAATGAGACGTCCTTCAAAATGGCGCGCTGAAATTCATTTCCGGGTCACTACCGGAGGACTGAGGAGTCGAGCAGTCGAGGAGGGGACATTTGAGTATTGAGAAGCCTCTACAGGCTGCAGTCGAATAGTCCATTTAGCTTGGGAACCTTCCTAACGGAGTGAAATGACCCGGAAGTCCCTCAGTGGCAGCCATGATAAGTGCCGTTCCAATTCTCTAGATGATAGGAAAGGAGGTTTCAAACCTCCTTTATAACCTCCTTTAGCTTAGGAACCACTGGACCTCCCTTACCGAAAGGAGAGGAGAAAATGCTGCCCCACAATGCATTGCAGCCGCAGCATTTGCCGTCACTCAACAGTCGGCCGTTCACGGAAACAACCGATTATGACCGAGAAATGATGTCATGAAAGTTACGGTGCTTATTAAGCATTTTAAAACGTATGTGGTAAGTTGCCAAAGTGCTTTGTTTTGAACGTTCATCAGTATTATAATCAAAAAGAGAAATATGAACGTTAGTTTTTACTGAAATGATCAAATAAAGTCAACATCTCACAGTCTTTACTGAGCTGTGTGGAGTTTGTTCAACTTTTAAAAGATGTTTGAATGGTGATATACACAGTGATAGATGTTAAGGACTAACGTTTATAATAAATACATTTGTATTGATTTTAAGATATTTTCATAGTTCATACAATCATACGTATTGGGATCATTTGTATTAATGTGGACCGGAGGGAGAGGGTGACGAGCATAAGTTTCACTTTCCTTTTTTATTTCAATTCCAACTTTGGTCATGAAGAATATGTTTCTCTGTTGTCCACGTTCATAAAGCATAAAGCAACAGCATCAGAGCACGGTGCAAAGTCTCTAGATGAGTTTACAGTAGTTCCTCGTTCTTATTAAACATCCATGTTGTAGTCCGCTGTATAGAAAACTGTAGTTTCCATAGTTTCCCCACAGCAGCAGACGCACATTCATGACGTCCGCTGGAGCATCATAAACACGTTGGATAGTGAAAGTGCAGTCGGATTCTCTAAAGTACCGCAGCCTCGTCTCCTAAGTCCTTTTGAATTCTCCTATCCACTAACCCCGTGACGTTTCACTCAGAGGTCAAGGAATAGGAGATAGGGTTAGAACTTAGGAGCTGATTTTTGGACTATTGGACTGCAGCCACAAACAGGAAACCAAAGACAGATCTAGACAAGACAAAACACAACGCAGACAGAAAACCAAAGACAGATCTAGACAAGACAAAACACAACGCAGACAGAAAACCAAAGACAGATCTAGACAAGACAAAACACAACGCAGACAGAAAACCAAAGACAGATCTAGACAAGACAAAACACAACGCAGACAGACAGATCGTGACATGGACCTTACGTGTTATCCAACTCCACATTAACCTGTTTCCTCCTCTTTTCTGCACACTAGATGAGAGCTGATTCATTTTAAGGCACAGAATGTGCATACAGAACTTGCTAAATAAATTTGAAATAATTGGCATAGTTTGGGCAGCTTGTACAGCAGCCTCCTTAATGTGTCAATCACTTTCACCTGTCCCCGCCCCCTTTCTTTCAAGTACAGACAGAATCAACAAGTGAAAGGAACAAGTGAGGTATACTGCATGTATAACTATGGTGTATGCCATTTAATCCATCACGTCACACACACCCTGAAAGGAAGTCTAACGAGCTGAACTAGTGTAAACCTTGGTTGAAGTTCCTGTTAAGCAGAACGCAAAGCTCCAAATGTAAACAGTAATCTACCGTGAGTGGGTGCCATCTTGGTTCAGATACATGTTGAGCATCACAGATTGACGATATACATCAGCATCAGAACATGTCAGGGTGGATTTGTCCTTCCGTTGAAAATCTGCACATATAATCGGACATTTACACACTTTTTAGGATTGTGGCTTCAAACAGACATACAAGTCTCTAAACACACACACACACACACACACACACACACACACACACACACACACACACACACACACACACACACACACACACACACACACACACACACACACACACACACACACACACACACTTTACCTTACTACAACAGTTGTAGTATCCCTGGCAATCTTCCACCAAAGCACTCAGCGCTGATTTCTATGCCTACACACACAAACACACACAAAACAAGGACACAGGGGGTCAAACTCTGAAGCCAACAGTCTGGGTTTGGGGAGCCAATTCGAATTTTCGGGGTTTAACACAATTGTACACTTCCTGTTTTTATCTTCTTATTCCTCCAGACTGTTTTTAATTTGGCTTTTCACCTTCTCTAGCTAACATTTGAGTCAATTGTCTGGTCATGTTAACCGTCTGTCTCTTCCTCCTTCTCTCTCTGCAGCCTGAACTACAGTGGCATGTGTTTGGCGTCGGATGCACAGTTCAGCGACTTCCTGGATGGGATGGGACCGGCTCAGTTTGTTGGTCGACAGACGCTGGCAACAACATCCATGGGTGAGAAAAGACTAGAGGTCTGTACCAGTTCAACAAAACATGTTATCCATATTCGGACAGAAGACCGTAAGTGGCCCTTTACACTGGAAGTCACATTATATCTCGCAAATGTTGTGTTTTCTAGAAAAGGAATATCTTTGTTACAAACATTTTGCAAAGCCTTTTTTGCCTTCGAGCAACAACGCAGTTCATCTCTGATGCTTCCGCAAAAACTTAATCCATCTGTCTTTATTTTATATCTCTAAGTAAGGAAGGAAATTACTCACATTCTGGGGTCACAACGATAACCTCTATTTTGTAAAATCCTCTCAAACTCTACCCATAAAAACACGTTTTTAAATTGAAAAGAAAACCGCTTATTTCCGCATAAAACTGCTGAAATCATTGCACACTGGAAGAAAAAGTGCCTCGTAAATCAGAGCTGTGTTCCACCTCAGGGTGTTTCTCATTGACCCCTGCACTTATTCCAGCGACGTGCAGTCAGTGCAGTCCGGGGAGGCAGAGCCTCACCTGTCATACTCCAATGTAACGGAAAAACAACTAAAGAAAAACTAAATAGTAATAATAATAAAATGTCTCCACTGATCTGTGTTGTAAGTGTGATTTATGTATGATTCCAATCGCTTTTTATAGTCAAAATCAGCAAATTTACCGAGCTCCGCTACAACTACGGGTAGCGATGAGAAGTGAGGCAGGGACGAGCTCTGCCTCACGTAAGCCCACAGTAACTGGCTGGAGCGCGGGCACTAATTCAACGCGGGCACTTATTTTGTGAGCGCGCTCAAGCCAGTTACTCTGGGGTGAGGTGAGGCACAGATGAGCTCTGCCTCACCTCAGAATGCGTCACCCCACAGAAACTGGCTGGAAAGCGGGCCCTAAGCGCATGCCTGCACCATCTCACTGTATGTCACCAATGTAATGTTTGTAGATCCCTTTATTACATTTATCCTCGCCATCCATAGTCTCTAAATAACTTATTTCACGTATATATGATATTTAGGCTCGCTGGTCTCATCATACAACGGCAATGAAAAAAGCACCAGGGGAGGCAGCCATAACCTCTGCCGCACTAAAGGGGGCGCAAGTGAGCCCACAGGTTCTTGTTGCTACTGTTATTCTACGCAGAGAAGGTTCAACAAACTAGACTTTTGAAACTAGAGGAAGATAAGGAGGACTTTTACAAAAAAGTACGAGATTGTTGTCCAGAAGGATAGCATGGACTTCATCTTCAATAATAATAATAAATAATATATAATATTTTTATAGCGCCTTTCAGGAAACCCAAGGTCGCTTTACAAGTCGGGTAGGGGGGGGGAGTAGGGGAAAAAAGGCAGACAGGTTAAGGGGGTGGGGGGGGGGGAAGTAGCGGAAAAATAAACCTATTATACTAACTATATCTTCAAGTCAAGGTAAGACCCCAATTGTAATGAAAATAGGATCTTACTAAGAAAGAACAATCCAATATTTAGATTTTGGGTATCATTTTGTTGAACAGTCTGTTTAAAATGAATCGAAGCATCAGACTAAAAAAGCTTTTGAAAATAACAGAATATTTCGATTAAGGTCAAAATATAATATTTGTAAATCTGACTCTGAAAGAGTCAGTGCCTCACCAGCCATGAACCTCACCGCACGTCACTGACTCATTCATATCCAGGCCGTATAGTGGATTTATTGTATACAGCCCGTCCTCCAAAGCAGTGATCTACTGTAAGTGGGTCAGTTTCCTCGCTGGCAGCCAGAGAGTGTCCTTGGCCTGACAACAGTGGCACTGGCTGGACCCGCTCAGCTCCAAACCTGCTGTCCAGGCCCACTTTATCTGATGTCAGAGGACCAAGAATAACTTGGCTGTCATCTGTCACTTTCAAAGAAATGCAATCGTCATTCTGGAAATGTTTTGCTGAAAACTTTCTAGTGAGTGGAAAATAGCACACTACTCTCTTTACCTGCAACCTTTTAACTTTGTTCTTTAGTACAGTTCATAATAATCGTAATCGTAATGCAGCTGGAAACAAAGGTGGACCGAACAAAAATGAAATGTTGACTTTAATTAAATGTTTTATGTAAACAGATTACACATCATTTTATTAGGTTAGTTGAAAGCAATAATATTAAGTTTAAATACTAAATATTAGGTTCAAATTATTATTATTGCTTACAACTAACATAATAATAAAAACAATTAATCTTGACATAGTACATTTAATAAAAGTCAACCCTTCAATTTCTTAGTGTGTGTTGAGACCACATGAAAATAGAATTGTGTAGAATTCCAATATAATCAAAAGAGGAAGTGGCCGCCATTTTATAAAAATCTGCCATTGGAAGTTTTACAATTGTAGCCGTGCGATAACTTTAACTTTTTTTCACCAAACAATTGTCACTTTCTCTTGAACAAGTTGAATTGAAATGGCAATGTCCATTCTACTTTCTGCAGTTAAGATGAAATGAAAACGATGAGCCAAAAGAGGCTAAAATGCTAATTTTGAATGACAAACTCCTATTTATTTTAAGCAGGCTAAAGTTAATTAAACCAAGACTCACGTGATGTTAATGTATCAATACACGTACCTGAGAGAGACGCGCAACAAAGAAAGGGTTATGTTGTATTATTAATTTCGTCTTGTTAATTCAAAAACTATAGACAGACATTGAAGTGCTTCAAGGTTGCAACAACTAAGTGCCATGTGCTCTCTAGACAGTACTGTGACATCTTTGACTTCTCTAGTTGTCAACATTTGCTCTTTTCCTGTCCATCTCAAAAAGGTCTCTGCAGTCTGCAGAAAACAACTTGAAGGATGTATTCTTAAGTTCAAATACTGTCACTCATTATTAAAATCATTGTTAAGTGTTCAAAAGCCCAGGTGGAGCCACATCTCGTACTTAATGAGTATCACACGAACAGATTTGTCTAGTTCTAAAACCTTTCATAGAAACTCATCCAAACCTTTTTCCTTCAAATCTGAATTATTTCCAGTGATGGAATTTGTTGAAGAAGCGGTTGCATATTTAGTTGCTTGTTCTTTGAATTAACAAGGCTCTGACGCAAAAACGCATGTATGGAAACGGGTTATTGGTTTATAATGCCAGCATACTACTGTTTTTCACACACTTATATGAGGAAAAATGAGGTCATGCATTTTGAATAAAGATAGATAAACACATTCAGCTCCCTAAAACATCATTTTTAAAGTGCAACTTTGTTTTAATCCATCCAGGTGACATAGAGATCGGTCTGCTGGAGAGGAACGGAGGTCTGGAGGTGGAGGTCATCCAGGCCAGAGGACTCACCATGAAACCAGGTTCAAAGGGACCTCCAGGTAACACACCACCATCAGAATCACAATCAGAAACCCTTTATCCGTCCCGAAGCTGGGACATGTACATTGTTACGGCGAAGGCACAGTGCAGATATAATGCAATACATTATACATGGATAAACAAAACAAGTAGCAGTATAATTAAGCACACAAAAGTATTTAAGTAGCAGCCAGTAATAACAAAAATACATATAAGTGTTGTAATAAACTGTAATGGTGTTTTCAGAGAAATCAAAAGCATTGTTTTCTACAGGAAGTCACTTTTCTTCCTCAAAACGTCAGATGCTCCAAGCACCAAATTACATTTGGTGTCTTACCCTATTGTTCATCCAGTCTATGTCTTAGGTAATCAAGGTTTCCACAGAACATGAATGCACCACAAGACAGCAAATAGCATCAGCTCCTGACAAACAGACCCGCCTGCAGCTGACATTTAAAACCTATTGGGATATATCCTACAAAAACACAGTTATGATATAAAAGATGCATGAGTGTAAAGGAGTTTCCAGTGTTCAGGGAGTTAACACACCGAGCAGAAGGAGGTGATCTGATGAATAAGTAAGATCTACATTACTGCAGAGAAACAGGCAGCATGTTGCTCTGATTTGTATATGCTGCTCTGTAGTATCTGTATCTTAAAAATGTCCTATCAGCTAGGTTACATAATGGCGGTCAGGAGTGTGTTTTAAAAATTGATCGTACAACAATCAGGAAATAGCTTTTTTTTTGTATGTATGAGTTTGTCACTGCTCTGTCTGACAGCCATATAGTGAGGGAAGGGGACGATAAAAGACACAAACTCACCGGCAGCAACATCCGGTGTCCACCCGTCCGATTTAGTCCAAAAAACCTTTTTGTCTTTGTTATGATTGTTGTTTGTTTTTGTCGGACCGACAAGGCCCAAACAAGCTTTTCATGCAACTTCTATCAGTTTTTTTTGGAAAGTTTAAATATTTCAACATGGAGCGCTCAGACCAGCCGCGCAAAAAAGGTGGCGCGTTTAGAAAAAGGATGGTGGGTGCTGCGAACAAAAGGCGCTACGTGGACACCGGCCCATACGAACTACATCTAACTCTCAGCTTTGTGCATCAGTGCACCTTAAATACATCATAATCACATTGTACTTGAGCTGTTAATATGAGTTGTCCGCCCAGCAATAAATCACCCTGGCACTAAATCGATCAAGCAAGCAATAAGCAAGTTAATTAATTGTTCAGTTAACCTTTATCTCTTTCTACTCTGTGAGTGATGTGCAATGGCCAACAACAATTGAAGCATGAAGGCATGATGTCTTCATGGTTGTTCTTTTTTAAAATCTTTATCATGCTGCAAGTTGTATTGTGTAACAACAAGCTATTAATCTGATTATAGCTCCACTCGCTTGCATAATATTAAACCATTCATTGATCCTAATTACATAAGAACACAAACAATGTCAGCAAATAAGGAACATCAAAAAAACATCTGGGAACAACTATGAGAGAGCGATAAAAGATAAGAGGATGATAAACAGAGCAAAGCACAAACAAAAGTCGGAGGAGAGAGAAACGGACGGCGCAAATAAGTGTGAAACATTGAAGAGAAACAGAGAGATACAAAGAGATTAAATGAAGTTCATATATTCTCTTAAAACAAAGGACAACCTTGCTCCATATTTCTTTGTAATATTGTTATCTGAAAGAAGGGACAAAAAGCTTTGGAGTGTGTGTGTGTGTGTGTGTGTGTGTGTGTGTGTGTGTGTGTGTTTGTGTGTGTGTGTGTGTGTGTGTGTGTGTGTGTGTGTGTGTGTGTGTGTGTGTGTGTGTGTGGGTGTGTGTGTGTGTGTGTGTGTCAGTCAAAGTCAGAAGTCTGGCCTCTAATATAGTTTTGGCTTCTGTTACCTAGCAACAATGTTTCATACTGGGACATTTAATCATAAATGCAGTTTTAAAAAAAAAACTATCTAGGAAAGGCTTTGTATCTGTGGAGGGAGCGAACCCTTTTCGTAGTACAACACCTGATGCTGACAGCCATCGTTTGCATAAAGTCCGTTTTTCATTTTTACTTTCATTTTAGTCTGATGTCTTCTTGGGCATTGAGGGTTTTCTGCACACATAACCAGAGAAACTAATGGTTTCAAATGGACTTTGTTTCATCAAGTGCACCAAAATCCTCTCTGACATAAATTAAATACAAACAAAAAAAACAGACAAACGCATAGAGAGCCAATAACATAATGTCCTTAGCGGAGGTTTTAAAAGGAACTGTGTATATTTAATTTTGTGAAAGTTTGCATAAATACTTGTGGGTCAAATTCGATTTTTGTAGCGGAAGGTTAGCTTAGTCTTCTTTTGTATTTGTCTTATAATCTGTGGCTAACAGTTCCCTTTTGCATTAACAGACATGTTCACCCTTGTTTAAAGGACAGTCTTGTATTGTACCTCTTCACTTAATTCTGGAGTGCAAGCTACAAGGTTTGTACCACAACCATCATAACCCTGCAGAACAGCCAGCCAGGGTACCAGAAAGAAGCCCCCATCCGTCACATGACCCTCACCTTGCAGGTTGAATCACTCCCTCAAGAGTTTCCTCTCTATTCTAGTCTCCTACTGACCTTGTGCATTTTACTCTTTTATACTGAACTAAGCGGGAAAAAGAGAAATAAAAATGAACTGTACCGTGTTCTACTCTACTGCAATCTCAAACAAACCAGCTCTAAACCTGACAGAATAAACCTCTAAAGTTGCTGATGACTCAATGTGTAAGGGCGTCGCAGAAAACTCTGAAGGGGTAAGTTGAGGTTTAACCTTTCGGACTGCTGTCGTTTCAGCGGCCTACATCAAGGTTTACCTCCTGGAGAACGGGAATTGTGTGGCCAAGAAGAAGACCAAGTCAGTGCGGAAGTCTCTGGACCCTCTCTACAACCAGGCCCTGGTCTTCTCCGAGAGCCCACAGGGGAAAGTGGTGCAGGTGAGATAAGGCTCACTGATTCACAACAAAGACTAACCAGAAAGTAGATGGTTATGAAATAAAACATATTTTAAACTTGTTTTCAGGTGTTAGCCCTGTTTGTTTTACATTACATTATTAAGGCAATTGTGTGTACCAAGTTATTTTACAGTGTTGTTAGCATGCTTACATCTGCTACCAAGCAGTAGACACAAATTAGATCTGAGGCTGTAGTGGTAATGTTTGATTGCAAGTATTTACTAATTAGCCACAAATACTACAGTAAATACACTTTTGCCCTCATAGTGGAGCTGGATGGAGTACGGTGAGTGAACACTTCATAATGACTAATCATCTGGGGAACATGGCACTACATCAAAGAGATGTGGAGTCTATCAAATTGGACGGACCGACAGGGTTACATTGTCATCCATAGTTGGACACAAAGGGTTCATAAAAACAATCTCTAACCAATCTCACCAGATCATCGCCATAGATGATCAAAAGGAGGAGTTTCAGCACAATAATGCTGAACAATGAATGTTATAGATTAGTCTCGGCTGTCTTTGTGTGACAGTAGATCAAGTTCAGGAGGTATGGAGCCATCACAGCAGAAGAGGAGTTTGACATTTACACTGAGAATGTGACCTGAGGGACCAGGAGGCGGTTTGAGCTGATTTGATTCTTTCAGCTGTTTGAGCTTCAGCTACTCTCAGGATCACAAAGGTCACAAAAGAGTCACAAAGAGATTGACCATTACAGCGGATTCTGAGCTCTTTAACTTCTTTCCTCTCCTTTTCTACTTTCTCTTATTTCCCTGGCACTCTTTTCTTTAAATACCCTTTTTTCCTTCCTTTACTATGCTTTTCATTGCTTCTTTTGTACTTTCTCCCTTCTACTTTTTGCTCTCTTAAACTCCTTTCCCAAAAGACAAACCCACTAAGTGCTGCTACCATTTGGCTTCTGCAGACACATGTTTATCTTGGTGGATTAACAGTAGGACTATCCATCCCTCTTTCCTTTTGTACCACCTTGCATCCTTTTTGTCTTTCAATTAATTCCTAAGTGCTCAATGTTCTGTCTTCCTCTTCCATTCTTTATCTTTCGAGTCTTTGACATACATTTTGTACTTTCTGACTCTACAAGATTACTAAAAAAGATAACTTAACGCCAACATGTATGAAGGTAGATATGGTGCAAAATGCGAGAGCGTGTAAAACCTGATGTGAGCGCTCAGAAAATTTGAGCTTGTGTGCATACATTTACACTTGGATAAAATATCCACGTAACTGTGAACCAAATTTGAAGTCACAGAAGAAAAAAAAAAGTTTTGTAGCTTGTAGAAAAAAATGAACTTAGTGATGAAATGTTCAATTAAAGAAAAAAATATATTTTTAAAATACATTTTCCATTACAACTGCAACTTGGTTATTACAACCTCTCAAATCAGTCATCACAACTTGACGAATCTGCTCTGTGGCAGTATAAATCGACGAATCTGCGGTCTTGACTTTTGCTACACTTCTTGTGATGAATGTGTCGCTAAAGTAATTTCCACCTGTAGATGTGGGGGGAGGGAGGGGGGTTGGAGCGAAGGGGCGGAGCTATCAGAACGAGGAGGTGCAAGCTCGGGTCAGTCACACAATGGTCACACAGCCATGTCACGTCGAACCGGATGACTGCGGGGCCCTGCATGTTGCCCCTTTCACACCAACGCGGTTACAGGGCCGGTTCGGAGCTTGTGCCTGATAAGCACCGTTTTTTCCTGTTCATGCCGCAGCGGAGCCAGCTCTTTTCCCCGAAAACCGGTTCTTGCCAAGCTCGAAAAAAGTGTCGGTCTAGGCAGTGCTTCTCAAAGTGTGGTCCGCGGACCACTGGTGGTCCGTGAGCGCCCCCTAGTGGTCCGTGAGTATATTGGTAAAATTACACATTTGAAATAAATAAATAAATAAAAGTTGTTCGCACTCTCGCGGGAATATCTCCGCAATGGAGCGAGCTTAAGTTTCACTTTCGATTGCATGATATAGCCCAGATAAACACCTTCATCACACATGTTGCCACTTGTTGGTACCATTGTCAGGCGATTTGTAAAAAACGATGTGTTTTTGGATATTTGTGGAGTTAGGTGGTCCTCGAGTGTTTTTTTATTGGTTAAGTGGTCCTTGGTATGAAAAAGTTTGAGAAACACTGGTCTAGAGGCAAGAACCGCATACGTCATGCTTACGTCGGAGGGGGGCGAGATGAACCTGAACTAACAGTTTATGGCGAGTACGGCAAATACAAGTTGAAACAAGCAGTAGCGCTGAGCAAAGTGACTAGAACGCAACCACACACTTCTAAAAAAACAAACACACTTTATAAAGTCAGGCAACACTAACCAGGCTTCGTGTGATTCTGTTTATTTGTACCTTACTTTGACCATCCGTTTGCTGTTATTGATCATTGTGGAGAGAGGCAGACGTTTTGTTTTGTATTATAGCAGCTATCGGATGGAATCAATACCAAGTAGAATCATAATGAAAAATACGCCGGTAAAATGTAGAAAACGGCTTATGCCACAAGTTATAGCAACAAGCAACAAGTAGCCTAGTCAATAGCCTATAGTCAGTTTAGCTTTGGTTGCTATGCTAACATCACCCATTTTATACCAGAGAAGCTTTAATAACAGCGTTGTGATGCCAAACAGCGTCAATTCAGACTGACACACATTCACTTATGGGGAATTGGGGATATGTATCAGCTGCTTGTGTGACAGCCAGACAGTGAATACTTTACAGCAGCCACTGCTGTGACTCCGGTGGACGAGCAGCACTGCAGCGGTCGGTACATGCCGCTGTAACACATTAATAAACAATGAACCACGGCACTCTGGAGAAAAGTACAAGGTTGGAGAAGTAGTTATTTAATTTAATCTGGCTTCATATGATTAAAAGTAACACGATTATCGACCCGACGACCATTGTTGTTGTTGTTGTTGTGAGCGAAGCACGGACCTAGAACGGGAGCTGCGTTGGTGTGAAAGGGGCAACAGTAGTCACTTGTGTGTGACTGACCCGAGCTTGCGCCTCGTCATTCTGATAGCTCCTCCCCTTCGCTCCAACCCCCCTCCCTCCCCCACATCTACAGGTGAAAATTACTTTAGCGCAGTGGTTCTCAAACTTTTTCTGTCAGGCCCCCCCTTTGGAGAAAAAAAAGTCGGGCCCCCCCAACACAAGTCAGGCTCAGTGGCGGCGCCAGAGATTTATTTTGGGGGTGCTGTGGGGTAGCTTGACGTTTCATAGAGGGTGCTCAAACATTTAGGGTTTCCCATTAATGTACCGGGCGCTACAGTGGAATGTTCTACTGCAACACTCCCCACGCATATACACAGTGTACCCGCGACCGTTACAATGAAGGCTCGATAATCAGCTCACAGCATATAGGTGTAAGCAGGGATCAAGTGCTATTTTTATGTGTGGACCTCACATAGGGGGGTCCGGGGGCAAGCTCCCCCGGGAAGATTTTTTTTTAAATATTGAAGTTAAAAGCATCAATCTGGTGCACTTTGAGAGCAACATGAAGAGATCTATGGATACATCTCTCAACACCCATTTGAAACAGAACTGTAAACAGATTTACTATTTCTTTATGGATATTTTACACAAATCACCCTTTTAAACTTTATTCTTGTTTTACTATCATATAGTATTTCATATCTGTTTTTCATTTATTCTCTTATTTTTTTATAACTATAATGATCATATAAACGTGTGCCTCGGAAATAATTGTTTACATTAATGGTGACCAAAACGTTTGAGACCCACTGAGATAACACTAAGAGAGTCCTTTAGTTCACTGAGCCTCTCAGTCTGACAGGAGAGGACTCTCCTCCACTTTGTTGTTGAAAAAACTCCTTATATCCATTAGCGTAGCTCGCTAGCACCAGAAACTAACAACAACGATCTCCGGTACCGGTGCGCTCTCTCTCTCGCGCACACAAAATGGCTCGTTCCACACACACACACACACACACACACACACACACACACACACACACACACACACACACACACACACACACACACACACACACACACACACACACACACACCACACACACACACACACACACACACACACACACACACACACACACACACACACACACACACACACACACACACAGAGCCGAGCTTTAATGAAACACAGAGACCCAGACGTAATAGTACTGCATCATATTATTTTCTAATCAATAATTTTTCATATTATGATTTTTTTTTCTTTTTTTTATAACCATTTTTCCTCCTGGTCTCTCACCCCCCCCTGGCATGCCTCTGCGCCCCCCAGGGAACCACTGCTTTAGCGACACATTTATCGCAAGAAGTGTAGCAAAAGTCAAGACCGCATATTTGTGGATTTATATCCACAGAGCAGATTCGTGAAGTTGTGATGACTGATTTGAGAGGTTGGAATAACCAAGTTGCAGTTGTAATGGAAAATATATTAAAAAATTTATATTTTTCTACAATTGAACATTTCATCACTAAGTTCATTTTTTTCTACAAGCTACAAAACATTTTTTTTTCTTCTCTGACTTCAAATTTGGTTCACAGTTACGTGGATATTTTATCCAAGTGTAAATGTATGCACACAAGCTCAGATTTTTTTTCTGAAAGTGCTCACATCACATTTTACAAGCTCTCGCATTGTGCACCATATCTACCTTCATAACATGGACATATGTTAGAACTTGTATAGTATTTCAAGTTCCTCAGGGCTCTGCAGGTGCACAGTGGTGTCCTGTTTTCAGTGGAGGCCTGCAGCTCTGCTCCTGTGTAATTAGCCTCTAAACGCCTCCCTCGTAATTATTTGCTGTCTGCGTTGCTGTCCTCCGAGTTCCATCAAACTCATTCACAATAATGAAAACCGCTGAAATCAGCAGCGCCTTTCAATCTGTCACGTCCTGGTTTAGCACAGCAGAGTGCTCCCTAAGTACACACAGAACATTCATTCAGAATCCTTCATCAACTGAGTCTCAAGCTTTCATGTGAGAAAACCGACGTGCTCATCCAAATAGACAGTGTATCCTCAGACATCTTACAAAGGTTATTAGTCATTTTAATACAATCAGTATCCAGAATCATGTGTCAAGATACACTTCACATACAAACAGTATTTCAATAAACCTCTGTTTTTACAAAAACTTGTTTAGGTTTTGGTTAGGTTTTGAAATTGTTTTTGATTTTGAATACATATGTAAATTACCTGACAAATAAGTCACTGTTTGGGGTAAAAATAAAGCGTTTTTAATAAGGTACAGAAGTGATATGACAAAAAAATGGTTTCACTGGACAGAGACATGGTCTCCTAAGTGATGGTCTGTTGTTTTTTGACCAACTTGTCTAACCAAACCTCCTCCTTCAGTTGACTTCTTCACTCTTTATACTTCCTGGTTTTGCTTTTAAAGAGGCCCTTTTATGCTCTTTGGGGTTTTCCCTTTCCCATAGTGTGTTACATAGGTTTTTGTGCATGTAAATGGTGTGCAAAGGCCAATATCCCTGTTTTCCATCCAGAGGGAGTTTCTCTCCCACACCCTGGCTGAAACTCCTTAATTGGACTCCTTTGTTAACTTCCATAACATAGTGACATCAATATGAAACACGTGTGCATGTATTGGCTAGCGCTCCAACACATTGTACGTGATAGGCTAAGGGGTGGGACATCAACAGAGCCGGCCAGCTAACTGGGCTCTGGTTTCAGAGGGAGGGTGAAAAGAGGTGAAATGGATATATCACAAGGTGAAACTACCAACAAACGGCTTATAGAAAAACTGGGTTGCTGGCGGGAACAGTCATTTGCATTCAGGTCAGTGTGACTTTGTGTCATTGAGTGGACTTGGGGTTTTTAAAGATCAAAGTTAAAGTCCTATTTCCAGGAAATGTTGTCTATCATGAGCAACTAACACATACAATTGCCGTGCCTGCGTGTGTGTGGTAAACAGAGGTCATGTCAGTGGGTTCTGAAGGTTGCAGGTTTTCACTGTCAGCCTGAAGCTGCTGTCACTGCGTAATTAGTCACTGAACGCCTCCTTTCTAATTGTCGGCTGTCCGTCTTGATCCTCCGCTCTACACTTTCTGCCACCTTCCCCTCATCATATCATTTTCTCTTGTATCTCATCCTCTCTGACAACAGGCAGGCATATCCTTTTTGTTTTAAAAAATATATATTTTAAGTGTTTGGTTTGTGTTTTCTGAGCTTTGTGTGAGTTCAATGTTTGCTTATCCTGATATCTGAGGTAATCAGATTTAAGTATTCCACTAAGCATTAGTAACCATGTCATTATGGACCATGTTTTCCCTCAATGTGGGACAGCCGTTGAAATTCTTCGTCCACATAAGTATATTTTCAGTGCTGGGAAAAGCTGCAAATCCAGGGTTTATTGCATTCCTTTTTTTCAAAATGTGTCACTATTACATCTCTTTCTCATCATTCTATATTATTCGGTCTCTTCTAACCAGAGGCAGTTTCTGGTTTCAAAAGTGAGTGGCTCAGATAGAGACATGCAGAGAATATGAAGTAGTCTCTATCGATTCTATAGTCTACTCTAGGCTCAGCCACACCAGCCTTTACGGTTTAACAGCAACAATTATTTCTGAATTTAAACCATTTAAATAAAATCTAAATATTTGCTCCCACTGGCAAGGGTAATCTGTGCAGTAGTTTAGCTTTTGTGATCAAAACAGAGACAGCCAGCTAACCAATCAGAGCAGACTGGGCTCTGGTTTCAGACAGAGGGTGAAAAGAGGTGCTGCAGCACAGGCAGTGTGAGGAAAATAAAGAGCTTTTTGAACCTTAAAGCATGGAGGCATGTCCCAGTAGAGACACAACATGCATGAACCTGAAAATGAGCAGAATATGTGCTCTTTAATGAATTTACAGTAGAGTAACCGAACATTTTTGCAAAGTTAGGTTAGGAAACTTGGGGCGAATTGTCTTGCCCAAGGATCGACATCGACATGTTGACGGCGGGGGCTGGGAATGAAACCAAACGTTCTTGTTTTTAGACGACTACACCACCTCACAGCCACAGTCGAGCCAAGTAAAATGACTAGATAAAAACAGGATTAGGGTGACTAAATATAAAAAACATTTGAAGAAAGACTTATAACTGCTTAGAATATGAACACTAGCACAATTGAAGTTTGCTGTCTAACTGTTTGGTGTTGCTCTTACAGCACCCTTTCTTCCAATTCCAGTTTATCCCAAACTGCAACATGCTGGGTTTATTTCGTCCCTTTTGTCTTTTTGCTCCACTTTCTAGAAAGTGGACCAGAAACAAATGTAGGACACTGTATTTCTCATTGCCTGTACAAAACACTCAGCCAGTCTTTCATGTTCTACTATAAATGTATCATTTATAAGATGTCTCTGTTGTAATGGTTGAAGCCAGGTTTCCTGTTTGGAGAACTGATGGCAGGCAGACACAACATGAGGTAAAGTTTCTCCTTTTTTAAAGATTCAGGGAAAATATTGAGGCAGACTCTGGCGCTCAGTCTCTGTGGAAATCACATGCAGACACACTTATACCAAACAAATTGGTATGCAGGCATGCTCAGACACACAAGAGGACACACAAACGGATATTGATTTGTTTTGTCTGCTGCTTGACCAGATGTGGCTGTCTGAGATGAGCCCTGATGTTATCGGGGTGTCAGAGACCATTCGTACACAACACACAGGTCCCTAAGCACATACCACCATCATGTTCTACTCTCCCTGCCTCAAACACAATCCCTCTTCTTTACGCCAATAGAAACCACAGCCAGATCTTTGCTTCTGTAACAGAGAGGACAACTGTCAGGATACAGTACTTAAAAACTGATATCCAAACAATATTTATTCATGCTAATTAATTCCACTGTATTAACCTTATCATATGTATCATAACATCAAGTCCTCATAACCTTCAGGATGTGCATGATTCAACATTATCTTAAACCATGTTAAAGAACTAGATACATTTAAATGATTAAATGATTTGTTGTGTGTGGGAGAGAAACTTTTGGATTTTAACCGTTGCAGACCATTTACATGCAAAATAACCTTTTTAACACACTACAGGAAAGGGGGAGCTCCAAATAGCACAATAGTGCCTCTTTCAGTACATTTAACAATTGGACAATACTTTGATGATCGATACCTTTTATTCAAGGATGTTGTCATATCTTTGTCAATAAAACATAATATTAAATTAACATTGGTCAAATGTTTAACTCAAAAGTAAAGTCCCACAACTTTGGTTTAAGACTCATGACATTCCCATTAGCCTCAGCTGTATATTGCATTTACAGCTAACTAGCAAATGTTTGCATAGTAAACAGAGAGGGTACAAATTACTTTATACCTGCTAAACTTCAACACTATCATTAATAGCATGAGCATTTAGTTTATGAGCTAAAAGAAAGTGTACTAAAAAAGCATTTATTCTTACATATTATAATTCTACTATGACAACCGCAAATTGGTAATGCAAAAATGTAATATTTTGGTTATATTCTCTAAACACATCACTAATTGATATCTTGCCACCCTCTTCTGTAGGTGATCGTTTGGGGCAACTATGGACGTATGGACCGCAAATGCTTCATGGGCGTTGCTCGAATCCTATTGGAGGAGCTGGACCTCAGCACGATGGTGATTGGCTGGTACAAGCTCTTCCCTACGTCCTCCATGGTGGACCCAACGATGGCGCCCCTCATTCGCCACTCCTCCCAGATGTCCCTAGAGAGCACCATTGGGCCCTGCTGTGAGCGATCCTAAGACTAAAGGAAATGATCAAGCTTTGTTGTTGCGGCTCTGTTGCGACCGAATCCTAAGACACTTTTTCAAATAGCATGTAGCCCTGCACCTGGGTCAGCCAGGTGGTACTGCCGCTGGAGCTGATAGGTGTAAAGTATCTTATTAAGAGCACTTTCACAGGTCCAACCACACATGGGATGGACCCATCCCCTGATATGGAACTGACTACTAACTAACACTCATTGGTAGTGTAATTCTCTTGATATGGTATCAGGGTTTCCTGGGACTCACAGGAAGCACATCTCTCTGTGGTTGCAACCGACAGCCTCTCAGACTCACAGGAAAATGTCTATGACGAGAAAACAAAACCCTTCTTAATGAGGATACTTCAAAGGAGGGCTCGGTATGCCGACATCGATCACATCCTATTGGGACCACAATGCACTGCAGGCTCAGCTTTGCTTCAGCTACGCGCCTTCACAGCCTACAATGGGTTCTTAATCCCAGGACTGCTTGTTGTCTTTCTGCTTCTCTGCTAAGGAGCTGGCTATATGTCCATCCACGAGTCTGAGAGGAAGTGAGACGGCCCTCAGACTGATGGAGACACCAGCCGCTCATTTTGCTCGAGAATCGAGGGGAATGGATCAGGACTACAAAGAACTTTAAAAAAGTATAATATATATAGCTTTATAGCTATAGATAACTTATTTGTTGTAACCAACCAAGATGTCTTGGTTTCAAACACTCAAGTTGAGCTGTTTTTTGTTTATTGTGTCACACATCTGGCCCTTCAATGTTCACTTCATTCAGTATATGTGTTTGTGAATGGTGGAATCTTCTGGAAGGATCTTGGGGATCCAGAGTACTGCTGAGTTTCTTTCTTTACCAGTTAGTAAGGACTTCAGATAAATACATTGACCTTTAGTGCCAGGTCTAAATTGGTCCCTGAGTGGATATACATGTTTTTAAACAACATTAGCACGTTCTAAGTTCTCAAAGATCATGATGCCTGTACATTTTCGTTACAATCAATCGCAACATTTGCTGATTTTACTGATTATTTTGCCATCTCTTGTTGAAGGTGCTTTTTAGATAAATCAGCCAGTGTTGTGTTTGGTAGGAATGAGAACAGCAGCTTTGTAGGTTTTGAGAAATATTGATTGACAAACCCATTTTACTTGGTTATTTCTTGAATCTGAATGATTGCTTGCTTCTACAAATGTCCAGCTTATCACAAACAGTTTGATATCCGAACTCACAGAGGATATCGTAAAATAATTGGTTTCTTGTCACCAGAAGCCTTCTTAGTGCATTGCCATTCCTCAAAGCAGATACAATGGCAGATACATATGCATGCAACACATTGTATTTGAAGATGCAAGTGACTTTTACGTCCAAATGCAATGTGGTTGATCCTTATCTGGAAACAACTGGCATGAAACAGTCAAATGGGTCTGACATGTTGAGGGTGCTTTGTCCTCATTATGTTCTAATATGTTCTTTGTTGTTCTTAATGTTCACATCCACCTGGTAGTGCAGGACACATCAGAGCAGGGGGAGGTATTGTCCCTCTGTGGCTGAAAAGGTGTTGTATATCGCAGTTTAAATGTAGTTTGGAATACTCTTAAGATAAAGTCTACAAGTAGATTTGAAGATTCCTCCTCTCTTTTTTTAATTTATTTTTTTAGCTTTGGCTAATAACAGTTTCTACTGTGCCAATTTCCACCAGCAAGTGTCTTCTCCTTCCTCTTCCTCAATTACCTTGCAGCATGTGCTATTGTGAGGGAGGAACAGAAACAAGCCCTCACAAGATCTGACAGCAGTGTTCAGGCTGCACAGAGAAGCATCCCTTCTATTCTAAATTACAGGCCTAATCCACTAGGCAACTGGTGATTAGCCATGCAATGACTCAGTGTGGAGAGAGGAGGAGAGAGGAGGAGAGGGGAGGAAAGGGAAAGAGAGAGGAAGGAAGCATGAAATGTACTTTGCATCATCCAAACAAAAGATCTGCCTGGACTCACGTCAGGTTCTACAGATTTTTTTAAAAGGACACAAACATAGGATGAATTTAAAGGGAACACAATGTGCACACTGTAGAGAAAAATAACAAAAGTATATGTATTTCTTTTGGGCACTTTATGATTCCTAATGTCTTTTTTATGTGTAAATATTATGGTTGTTAGTGTCTTTTGGAGTGAGCCAAAGTGTATCTATAATAACTTAGTTAATAATGTTAAATCTTTGAGGGAGTGAAGGGACATCTTGCTAGTTACCGTAAGATTGTAGCATTAGCTGGTAGCATCCGCATGACTGATTAAAACTAATAAATAATTAGCAGACTACTTGATAAGATTAAGCATGAGCTACACGCCACACAGAAAGAGGTGAAACGAAATACAGCATAGGTTGAGAACCAACATGAATTGAGGAATACATTTATATGTAGCAATTTATTTCAGATTAAAAGTTTACTACATTTCCTTTTGGGCTTTTTACTGATGCTGTATAATTACTAAAAGAAAAAAGGTTTGTTTTCTTTTTACTTGGAAGCAAACATTCTGAACAAAATTGAATTAGTCTAATGCTTATCAACACACGTTTGAAATATAACACACCATTTTGAGTAATTCTACGTAAATGTTTGCAAGTCAACAACATTTTAACTAAACAATACAATTTGGAGTAATTTGACTTTTTTTGTGCAAAAGTGGCCTCATGTTGCCAGTAGCAGTGTTGCAGGGATATTAATACTGTATTCATTTTCAAACAAATCAGCTACATTCTGTAAAGCAATAATCAAAAACATCCAGTCATTGCCATGTTCTAGTTGCACAGTGTTCATTGCAGTCAAACGTTTGACAATGTAGGTTATCTTGTTATCTTGTTGCATTCTGTGTGATGTATATATCAGGACTTTTGTGATTCCAAAAACTGTTATCGCTAAAGTCATTTCTTCCTGCTGTTCAAAGCTTTAAGGAGCCAGGATTTTTATGATTTTAAAACCTTGAAAATAGCTTGAAGAATCTGAAGGCAGAAAGAAAAAATCACTTGTGAAGATGTGTCATTTGAACCATTCAAGTGTTCTCACTATTACACCAGGAGTTTCATGTGGTCTCTAAGTAACCTCTTTGAAAATGAGAAATAATTTAATTATAAAATATTTTCTTCATAGATTTCTTTAGATGGAATCCTAATTATTCCAATGAAAGTTGCTGTATCACTAAAATGTCTGTTGAGATGTCTCTGGCTTCCACCAATTGGGTCCCATACTCATTTACAGATAGACTTTGTTAGACCTTCCAAATGTTTCCCAGAGGCTTTTTTTTCTGAATGTTTTTGCATAAAATCAACATGAAAAGCAATCTAAGTAGAAGTCCAAACATTTCTTTAAAAATGTTACCTGAGTTAAATGTCTCTTTATTTGTATCCTTTAAGTACAACAGTTCTACTTACAAGAAAG
Organism: Gymnodraco acuticeps; assembly: GCF_902827175.1. Taxonomy (NCBI): domain Eukaryota; kingdom Metazoa; phylum Chordata; class Actinopteri; order Perciformes; family Bathydraconidae; genus Gymnodraco; species Gymnodraco acuticeps. Next base: position 215,633 of record NW_022990612.1, on the reverse strand, counting down.
GAAGAGCACTATTTGTGTCTTTTTCTTTGAGAGTGACATTGTGTACATTCCTAGACATACATATCATAACATGTCCTCTCTTGGGGAAGAGGTGGAGGAAGAGTGGGAGGATGAAAGGGTGGAAGCAGATTCTCTGTTAGGAAATGGTGGCTACTGGATCCCAAAAGCAATCCACCTCCTCCAGTCTGCTCCCGAACGTTCCCGCTCAGAGGCCGTCCCCAACCCAACCCACACGCCATCTGGTACTCTCTCATTCAAAGTGTCCCACATTACCTCCAGTGAATACATTTTCAGGTTGAGCGACACCGGTGTGACTTGAAGTGACATGGGGTTTTGTAACTTCTGTTTCTCAACACCATTCCGGGTTAAATGGCCTCTCACATATGCGTTGCTGGTCATTATAGTGTCAACTCAATTAGTCTTCATCCCCAAATCTTCAAAAACAAATCTTCCTTTTCTGTGTTGATGATCATTTTATCTACAGCATTCACAGCCTTAACTTCTATAAGCCATCCGAAAGGCTCCTAAAATACTAAAAAGGTGATGTTTGGTTCTGGGATACTAGATGAGAAAGTTCCTGACAGGCCTTCTCATGCTGTCAGGAACGTGTGAAATGAGCAACCTTTGGAGGCAATGCTGATGGAAAACCAATGTTACAAGGGAAGCTTTTTCCAACAACATCTTTGTTAATTATGACCATTTCTTTGGTTTAACACATTGATCCATCGTGTAACTTTATCGGAGCAAATTATAACTCATTGACTTATTTACAAAGCCATTTAAGGATTGCAAAATCCCATTTACAAGTATAATGTAATGTTTTTTAATTGTTAAATACCAATCGTCACATCGCTAGATGAACCTCAAAATATGCTAGCATAAGCTAATCTTAGCAAAGCGTTAAGCAGCAAATGCTCATCTGCGTTGCTTTCCATTTGTTGCTCATGTATTACTGCCTTGAGGACCTGAGTGTTATTGAAAGAGACCAAGTGGTGTAACTTTTTTCATTTCACCGCACTGTCATTTAAAACACTCGTAAAAAGTGTATTTGCAGATTCTTTGGCAAACTGTTATAGTGTTGAGTAAATGCACAATTTGTGTATTGTTATTCTATTCCAACTGTCAATAAAATAGTTTAACTCCATCGTGTTTCATCTGTCTTTATTCAAGTATTTGTTTCATTGATGAAACATGTAAGAGAGAACAGAGACTACATCTCCTTTGTTTCAAGTAACACTGTCTTCCCCACAGCCTTCTCTTCTCAATGTAAGATGTTTCCAAACCTCTGGCATTGTTGTTGTTATCATTTGTGTGTAGTTGAAAGCAAGTATCAGCTGTCTGTTTTCACAAATGAAGAGGTAAACTGACCGATGGCTAGATTTCCGAAAAAACGTTCCTGAACCTCAATAACCCAGTGGCGTTTTCTCCCGGAGGCCAAGGGAAGCCAGGCTTCCTCTGTTTTTTCGGATTGTAGTTATAATTTAAATAAATAAATAAAAACACTTTGTTTTGTTTCGATAATTCTCCTTTACTGTGTGTTGCTGCCGGCCCGTCTCTCCCCCATTCTCATTGAGTATTTTACAAAGAGTGAAACAAACAGCGCCCCTCTAGATGTCATGGTGAAACAGTAGATTGCACTCACTGTTGCGAGAGGAGGCCAGCCGAATCTGGCTTCCTTTGGTGAAAAAAAATGGAGGGATTGACCAATCAGATGAGGCCCACGTGATGCCCCTGCCAACCTGTGATTGGTCAGGGCCATGCCAAGGGAAGCCAGCCGCCTCTAGCTTCCCTTCAGGGGCGGCTGGCGGCTGGCGATTTGATTGGACACTGCCATCCAATCAAATCACATCAACATCAGTTTTAATACTGTAACTGTCATCACCGCCGTTAGAAATTATCAAGCAAATGAAGCATTATGGAGGGTGGAGATTTGGCGTACTTAATCAAACATAACTTTACTAAACTTCCGCTACAGCAGCAACTAAAAATTAAATCAGATGACAGGCCAATGCCCGTACTCGAGCTGTGTGTACACAGAGGAAAAAGGGAGATAATCGGACGTTCAATGAGGACAATTATGTCCGCACAGAGTGGCTAACTGGAAGCGCTAAACTTCAGCGTCTATTTGGCTGGCCATGTCTTCTTTTTGACAAGGATTCGTGCTCCCTGAACAATACTTGGGCAACTTCAGGATTCATCGACCTTGCCAACCTGTCACGGGCAATTGAGAGGCACGGTAAATCCAAAAATCACATAGATTGTGTGATTGTTTGCATACATTAATAAGTAAAATGCTTAAATTAATAAGAAGAGAGTTTCAGCTGGAGAGTGCGTGCGGACCTGTCGGTTAGATAACAGGCGTGTGCAAGTCCTGCATCTGTGTGATACAAATGTGTGTAAAATGATACCGGGCGCTGTAATCACTCATCTGGTTACGTTATTGACCGCCCCCCGACCCAAAAAATGGGCTTCCCCTACATTTTCCCCCACGCCACGCTACTGCAATAACCTGCTAACCTCTTGTGCAAACAGATGAGAGGAAACAAGGACACAGGGGAGGAGACAATAATAAGACCGAGAGAGGCAGAGAAGACCAAGGATTCATTCAGTCTGACAGTCAGTGAGGAAGGATAAAGCCTTACCCTTCCTGTGTGGATACGCTCCACTAGCTTTGTACCTCCCTACGCTCCTGTTTCTCTCTTTTAGGATCTCTCGTGCTCCTCTCAACCCTTCTCCCAACATCTCCCTCTCTGTTTCTCCCTCCCTGTCTCCCTCTCAGGCAAACGTCCAGACTCCCTGCCGACAAAACCCATCAGCTCTCTCTCTCTCTCTCTCTCTCTCTCTCTCTCTCTCTCTCTCTCTCTCTCTCGCTCATCCTTCTCTCGTCAATTCTCCTCTCTCCTCTCTCTCTCTCTCTCTCTCTCTCTCTCTCTCTCTCTCTCTCACAAAAAGCAATTGTGTGACAGCAAGGCAGGTCACACTAGGCAGACTAACACACACACACACACACACACACACACACACACACACACACACACACACACACACACACACACACACACACACACAGGGAGGCAAAGGCATGACTTGCATGCACATGCGCAGACTGACAGACAGAGAATACACAGCATCCCACACTCACACCACACACACAAACACACACACAAAAGTGATATAGCGTAACTTGCATGCACAAAGAGAGGAAAGACATTTGCCCACAAAAATTGGATGAACCAGTAGGAATGCCTTAAATGGTGCGAAGGCAAATTGAGACATAAATCATTTTTTGTAGGGAAGAGTTTACTCTGACGCTGTCACTGTAGCGCCCCCTGCTGTGCTACTGTTTTGTAGAGTGATATTGTGAGGTTTTGTTTTTTTATAGAAAGGAAGAATTAAATCAATTTACGAATGGCTGGATTTTTTGTCAAAGGGTTTAATTTCACATCTCCAGATATGTGATTTGCCACCATCCCCCAGTGTATTCATTTCCTCCACTCAATACTCCTTTGGGCAAATAACACTAATTACTCCAATACCTCTTCTTATCTATTTTCTCCTCCTTTTACCATCATTGGTCGTCAAAAAGAAATACAATAACATGTACATATAAATTGATACAGTGTAATAATGCTATGGACCAGAGCGTATTGCGCTGACCTCCACCACTTCTCGATTCCTGCTAACTTTTTCATTAGCAAGAATGATGTCAATCTGCGACCTGCATGTTCGCGTCAGTCAGCACTTCATTTTTGTGAGATATGTTAGCTTATCCCGGAGGCCAGGATTTTCTTTTGTGGCAATAACTGAACATCCAGCATCTCTAGGAATCTTAAGAATAAAAAGCGTTAAGAACTGATTTGCTCTTCTCTGGTAAAAGGTGAATGCAGGTGAAACATGATTCCAACAGGTCTCATTGGACATTTTGTTGGTATCAAGACAGCAATGCACAATGTCCAAGCGTCAGGACGGCCTTGAAGTGAGAGCAAGCTGTCTGGTCTTTCCAAAAGCCTCTCTTTTACTCGACTCCTTTTCTTCCATTGCCTCATTCAAAGGACACCCTGGCAGCAGAAGAGGGAGTGATGGTGGAGGTGAGGAAGATGAATAAACGCCCTGTGACTTCCTAACAGGGCCTGGATCAGTCCACCAGGCTCAGGACTGTCTCACTGCAGTATCAGCAGGGATTAAAGGCTCTGGCATGAACTTCTGGAGACTTCCCCAAGGATTTTTAGCAAGTCTGCAACCCCGTAGACTTTTTAGACTGAATAGCCCATAATTCATAGCAACAGTGTCATCTGTAAATGTGAGCACATCAGGATTACCCTGTATACATATAAAGTGAAAAACACAGCCATAAATAACCTTTTCCTATATCGTAAGGTTCTTTGTGAGGAGGGGATTTCTGGAGGTTGACTGTCTTATTAATCCTCAGAAAGAGTCTTTTTACAACCAAGCTGTGGGACGAAGAGCTGATATTCGATACCCCTTTTTTTTGCTTGGGCCACATCGGAAACGAACTGTGGGGTTAACTCCCTTTGAGTGTCCTCATTTCCTATAGTGTGTCATCTTTAGATTCTAGTGATATACATATATGTTTGACTGTTTTAAACCCATTGATTGAAATGTAATACAATTAATTAAATGTTGTTCATCTCTTGTTTATTTTGGTTCAGGTGTTTATGTATTTTCGTAATTGATAAATTTGTGTTTTGTTTCATTTACCGTAATTGAATTATGTTAGTTGATGATTTCACTTTTGCTGTATTGAGTGCCTGTGCCGGCTGATTCTGTTTTCTTGGACATGGTGGGTTTATTTGAACATGAATCCTTTTGGATTCAACCCGGCTAATGGAATTTCAGTTGCTGAGAGCTGAATATGGTGGGGGTGCTGGTGTCCTGGGGGGTGGTCTCCCCCTTTTAGTGTACTGTGCTCCCCCAGGTCTTGGTTTTCTTCTTAAGTGTGTCTGTGTGCATGTTGCTCAAGTGTGACTGGGTCTTATTTTTGATTTGGAATCCCTCTCTCCATCGACCCATTCCACCGTGCTAAGCCTCAGCTCCTGATTAGGCCCCCCTTTTGTTATCACTGCCCTGTGTGAAAGTGTTGTTGTTGACATTTTGTAATAAAATGTAATACTTGTATGAATTGGACCCACGTCTCCTGCCTCTCAGTATGATCACTGTGTCTGGCTAGTGGATTAATTGATGAGGAAATATTCTCACCTGAAATGTACTTAAAATACATCATCAACCCTTTTATTACGTCCGCTGCCAAATATATCCTTCAACATTTCTGTTATGTTTTAAATCCCTGTGGACTACTTTGTGTAACTGTACTGTAGTTTTGTGATTTTTTTTTACACTTGAAGTAAACAGTCAGCAGCTTGCAGTTTTACCCTCTGTCATTTTGGCTTAATGTTTCTTGTTAAGTTTCCATTTTGGAAAAGTATAGAACCTAATCCTTCAAAAAGAGCTGTTGATGTCCTCACAATACTAATGATGAAATAACAGTAATAACGTTTGTGTCCTGCTGATATTTGCTAAGTAGCTTAGTATTGCACAGTATCCAGATCATTAAAGGAAAACTGGAAATCAGCTTTCCAATTGTGTTATCATCATTGACCTCAATGTGGCCTAAACTAACACTCTGACAACTTCACAGTCTGAATATTTATTGGGTGTCCGAATGTAAGGTATATATGTACATTTACATTCATCTTAATCCGTGCGTGATACACCCAACTGCACAGTCTTTGTACTTCTGTAAGAAGACTCACAGGCTTTCACTTTGAAAGAAGAAAGGTTTAACATTTTAAAACACGTCTGCTTTTCATTTATCTCAATTCAACAGTAAACGTCCTAAATGTTAAAATTAGGTTAAACACACTTCATTGTACAATATGTTTACGTACACTAAACATTCAGTCAAAAGACAAGTCTTTTTCAAACATATAAGTTCAAAGTTAAGATTTCTGAAACGGATCATGAGTTTTCTGTACTCATGTCACTATAATGAGATTGTTTGTTTGTCAGTTTACAGTTCACAGATATTAAGTGTGGTCCAGAAAACTCAAGGTTCCTCCACATTCATTCACCAAATCTTTCAGTGACAGGGGAAATATTTTAGGTAAACGTTGTACATTTAAATACCATACAAAATGCACATTTAATAATAATAATAATAATGACCTGATAAAAAAATCGAATGCTAAATGGGGCAAAGCCTGCGAGCTAGTTCAGGCAGTCAACTGGAGCACCAATGATACATGAACACGTGACGCGGCTCGTCCCTCTTTCAACCAACCAAACACATTCTCCTAAACATGCTGCTCTATTGAAGCTGCCAGGTCTTCCTGCCTCTGCCTCGCTATGCTGATGCTGCCACTGCTGCTGTGTTCACTTGCTAATGCTACGTTCATGTTCCTGCTGCTGTGTTTCAAGTTGCTGCTGCTCGCCTGCCCCTCCACCACCCCAGCTTCCACCTGTAGGCTCGGGGGATAGTTATCTAACCATCACTCAATGTTCTTTGTAAATCTGTGGAGTGATGAGGCCCGAGCCTAGACGCCAAACTCAAACTATATGCTGCTTCTAATAAACATATCAAGAAACACGTGAGTTGTGTGAATGAACTGAGTTTTTGTTTATCACACCAATACATTTTCTTGCTGTACTATAATATGGATTGTAGCACAATTTTGCAGTTTTGTCATTGACTTCAGGCCCCGGAGAGCAAGATCGGTCGAAATATACATTTGTTCACATTTCTTTGCAACTCTCAATGTTCTGTCATTAGGGCTGCATGATACACCTAACAGTCTACACATATTCTACATCAATGCTAACGTTATTCTACGCTTTATGTTGTCTTGTTTTAACTGAATAAACTTAAGAGGAGGAGAATAACACAAATACTTTGGGTGAGTAATTTAAATCAATCAAAGTTTCTGAGTAGCTTTCTTAGTTTTTCTGGCATTGTGGTGGATAGTTGGGTCTCAGGGTATGTAGCAACAGCATAGTTAGTGAGGCGAGCATGGTTAGCATGCTAAAGATAGCTTCCCTTCACCGGACGACTGTCAGGTAGATGAGAAGATCTAATGTGTTGTGTGTGTGTGTGTGTGTGTGTGTGTGTGTGTGTGTGTGTGTGTGTGTGTGTGTGTGTGTGTGTGTGTGTGTGTGTGTGTGGCTTCCATGTTTACACTTATATACCTTTTATCAAAGGCATAATGTTAAAATAGAAATGTGCAAGAGTTTGTCTCTTTGAATTTATTTTGCTGATCACTGAAATTATCATTTTAACCCAGTGTGTATTTTAATTCAAAAAATGTTATTCTTATAGTTTAAAATTAAATATTTACAATTTAGAATGCTAGCATATTAAATGTAACCAACACATTACAGTTGAACAAATATAAAATGTTTGCCTTTGTGTGTTAACATTATTGCAATCAGTTGGTATAACTTTCCTAAAAACAAAAACTCAATAATATTTTTAACACTTTAAACTTCCATTATGATATTACTACCTTTATTAGCTCTCCTCGGAGTCGAGTAGATCCTGAGATTAGCGGCAATTTTGACTTAATCTGGAGTCTTATCCTGAATCAAATTGAAGTGAGTGATACTAATTGGTTGACACACTTAGTTATCATACTTTAATATTTGTTGGTCTCTTCCAAATATTCCTCAATGTTTTTTGTGCACATGATGTAGCACATGCCGCTAACATGAGTAGCGTTATTTCTCTAGATGAGCGGTGACATTTGTAGGTGTGTTAGCATGTGTGTAACAGTTTGTAAAACACTGGGTCTGTCCTCAGTCTCTCACTGTAATAATCACATCATCGTCCTGTCCTTTCCACAGCATCTCCCCCTCAAAGTCCAGCATCTTGTGTTTGCGGCAGCGCAGAGCGATGCCCACCACCTTATCTGAGATCTTCACGTAGCGGTCGAAGAGGCGGCCGAAGGTTATGATGGTTCTCCCCTCCTTGTCTTTAATGCCCATGTCTTTGATAATCCACACCATCTCCTCCATCTCCCTGTGGACGTGTTTCTGGGCCCGGTCGCCCCTCTCCGCCGTCTTGGATCCGTCTTTGGGTCGCCCGTATCCGTCCTCGCCCTTGCGGACCCGCTGAGCCATGGCGTACTCAGGGTCGAACTCCTCACTGAAGGGGTTGAGCTTCTGGCCCACAATGTGCTGCTGAGACCACTGCTGCCAGCGGTTCTTGATATCACCTGTAGTTGTGATTTTAATCTGGAGATCAAAGAGGGCAGGCAAGTTAACTTCGGACTCCAACAAAGGGAAACGTATGTATAAATAATGTTGTCCATTAAAAAGGCACCTACATTTTAAAGATTCCTCATCGAAGTTAGTCCTACTGAATAACAATAAAAACACATGTGCTACAGCTGATGTACAACAACGGATGGATCAGGCTCAACATCTCAATAAAGCAATTCATAAGAATACCAGTTATAAAACGCCTGAATCGATCCTGATACAAAATATTGGATGGAGATGTCTCTAAACGTCACCTCCCCAGCTCTCTATGGTCCAAGAACAATTGTTTTATTTCAAAATGTTATTCAGGGGAGTGGAGCATGTGTGTTTATTAACAACATTTGTAGTAATAGTTGTGTTTGTCTACCAAAAGACCATGATTTAAGAGAAACTCTTGGCCAATGCTGCTGGAATTTTAAGTTTTATGGACATTTTACAACATTTTCTGCTGACTTTCATTCCAACAAAGTCTAATTAATTTTGTGTGGACTTATCCCCTGGACTTGCATATTTACAAGTCAAGACCAGGTCTAAGACCAAGCAATGTTCAGCCACTATTGAAGTCGGTTAGCACTGATATTAGCACTAGATTACATTTTTCAATTGTTTCTGTTCGGCAAATGTAACATTCTATGGAAAATATTTTTCTAGGACCATTGAAATTCCAGGAAGAAGAGTACTACACATGATTTATATTCTTTTTAGGTAAACTCTTCTTTTGGAAGGAAAATAACCCTGATGACTTAAAAATGTAATCGGCCTTGATACCCCAACACTTAAATATACAAAATCTGCATTTCTGAGAATGTGGAGTTTGACAAAAAGGCTTTTACAAGGCAGCAGGTCTAATGCAAGATTCTAATGAGTTTCACTTTGGGAAATATAGGATCCAGCGTTGACCCATACTGGAACCTTCCAGTCAGGACCTCTCAGCCTCCCGTGCATGCTATTCCCATATGTTTGGCTATTTTGCTAGTGTTTAAGCTTTTGTTAACATTTGGTCAACTTTTCCTTTTTTCGCTTCCTGTCCTTTAGACCTGCTTAACATTTTTGCATCAGACCCCATCTGTGTCTATATGTAAATGTTAACAATGCCTTAAAATAACCTCTTCTCTAGAAGGTGTAATTGATCCGCTGCTTGGCCTTTGCTAGCTGTGTGTATGCTCATATAAACCGGCATGCACAAACATTTCATTTAACCGCGAGGATCAAGTGAAGGTTCTCAAACCTATTCTCTTGGAGATTGAAAGGCTTATAAGCTGATTTATAATACTTTTGTGGTTCATATCCTGGTTTATCATGGTATACTATCTGCAACATTTTGGCTATAGAGATTTGTAAAACAAAATAGATGTTATTAACACATATAAACTTTAAACACTTCATCTCTTCTTTTTCCTCCGTTCCTTCTTTTTTAGTTGTTATTGTCATACTTTCTTTCGCTATACTTTCTTCATCACAATTTGTTCCCCCTAATCTTTCATCTGTTGTCCTACCCTGACTCCCCCCCCCCCCCCCCCCACCTCCCTCCTCCTCCCTGTGTGTTCCTCAGATTGCCAGGCCTTCAGATCAGTGTCACCATATCTCTTTGGTATTTGCGCTATGAAAAGTAAAGATGTGTCACAGAGGGATCTTTTACAAAACCATGTGAACCCTTAGAGTGATAATAATTATTTTTTAAAAGCAATAATATTAACTAAAATAAAAATATTAGGTTCAACTTATATTATTGCTTTCAACTAACCTAATGCAGTAATGTAAAATGTGTTGACATAATACATTTAATTAAAGTTAACGTTTCAGTTTTTCAGTGCAAATCTGCATTCAACCAACATATCAGTTTTCCTGTAACAAAAAAATAAATAAAATCAAACTAGTTTAATTCAGTTGGAATTGACATTACATGACCATTGCCAATTAATCCAAATAAAGATCAATACAGTTATTGAAATCAAATCTTTTCTCTCTGTCTCATTTATAATTGTTCTCTTAATGTTTGTGTAACAGTGTGTGCCTCTCACTTCTCTCCGTGTCCCTTCACCTCATTTCCCCCTCCCCGGCTCTTCAGACCTGAAGGTCAGGTAGCACGTTGCAGAGCATGACTATAATTATTTTTCATATATTCCATTGCGCAGTGTTCCAGCTTGTGTTTTTATGGGTTGGCCGCACTCTCTGGCGGCCCCCTCAACAAGTCAAGGGAGCCTCGGGCCGCCTCCTTTGCCCTTTATAGGAAAGATGTTTAGCATCAGAGTTATGCAACTGTTTTTCAGTTTGGTGTCCATGAGGGAGTCGGATGTCTTGACATCAATGCGATCTCTGCTTAAACTTGTTTATTCACGCTGTGGGACTTGTGTGGGAACATGTACGCTCTAATTTTAGGGTATTGGTCCTCCACTTTGTATTTTATTCAGGGACAGGAACATTGTGGTTGTATGAAATGCAGGCAGGATAAACTCGTAAGGGTTTAATTAAAGGTTAGTACAACTGTAATCTGCTCTTATAAGGTTTTATACAAGCCTGTCACCAACAACAATAACATGTGCAAATGACCAATTCTCTCACGACCTCTATCACAAAATAATAGGTTTATGTGTTGGCCAGAGATATTGAAGTGTGTGGTCTTTTCCACAATCTGCCTGTATTCATGTTATTTTCTGCACAAACCTGGAGAAGGGACCTCTAGCAGCTTTGACCCAGATATTCATCACTTTTAAAAGTTGTTAATGTGTAAGCAAACAACTGCCAATCTTGCTACGGGAATACCATACATTTATATTGGAGTTGGGTTTTTGTTACCTGACACATTGTATTCCAACATTCGTTGTATGTTTTCAATTCACTGATGTTTTGGTTTAAGTGGCTAATTTCTCCATTATGTTCGGCTAACTATACTGGGCAGGAACATTTGTATACAACTTGCTGAAGACTTGGTTTAAATTGTAGAGACTGTTTACCTAAAACAATAGGATAACAGGGGCTAAAAGATGGGTTTATATGATCTGTTCATTACTGTGAGGGACCCCTTCTCCTTAGACGATCCATGGTTAATATCAAAAACAATGCTTGGTGCAGTTTTACATTTCAATGTTGAATTATTTTGGTAGCTTGATATTTGGTAACTTTGGTAATGTGTTTGCATCCACTTTCCAATCTTTGTGATTAAGCACTCTACCTTGGGCCTGTTGGTCTGTTTCTTGCTCAGGATGTCGCCCAGCTCAGTTTTTGATTCGTTGTTGTCGCTGAGCCCCGCCTCCTCTCCCAGCCCGCTGTCCTCCGTGTCCAAACTGCTGCTCCTCGACCCCAGTTTCTTGTCCCGGATGCTTCCGTCAGCAGCGGTCTGCAGCGCCCTCATCTGGCGCCTCCTTGTCGGCGACTCATTACCCAGGAAAGGCTTGCTTTCTTCAGGCCCTGCTTCCATCTTCCCTCGGATGGCGTTTACCACGGAGCTGCTGCTGCACTCGCTGCGTTTCGGCTGCACGGACTTGGCCACAGAACCGGTCCGGATACCACTGCTGTCGCTAGCATCGGCTGTGAACACTCGAGGAGGGTTGGTGAGCTTGACCTCCCGGCTGCGCGCTTTTTCGTCAACCCCTTCGACAGAGTCCGGCATCCAGCCGCTGGGGATGGCGTCCTGTATGTCGGAGTGTTCGGTGGCCCAGCCCTGCCAACTCTTAGCTAAGTTGGCCACCATAGCGGCACATTTTATTTTCCGTACGGCCCTTTTGAAAGCCTGGGGCTCCTGTGGGGAAACTGTGCTGGTCCCACCGCTGCTCATTGTGACAGGATACCAGAAGAGCTTCCAGAAATTGGTATTTCTCTTGGTGTTTTTCCGATTGGTAAAGTCTTGCAGGGGGTATTGTGGCAATTCCTGGAGTTGTCTTCAAAGTTTTTGAATCTCTTTTGGGTGAAAATAGTTGACGTAAATCTTGCTTTTCTCTGAGCAAATACTCAGTTATTGGTTCCAAATGAAGACTTCAATATTGGAAACTCATCGCTTGAAACTTCCAGGTGATCACAGACAAAAACGTAGCCTTTAAAACCGTTGTGGACGTCCACAGAAGCTCCACGACCCTTTCCAGATTGTCAGTCGGTCAGTGGGTGAGCTGCTGGTGTGAAGAGTGCAAAGACTTTGACTTTAATCCCCGCTGAAGCCCAACACCGGCCTTTAAATAGGGTGAGGGTCGTAAAGGAAGTGATGCTGCACCATGGCCACGTGAGACAGGAAAGTCCAGTGTCAACATTCTCACAAGTTCCCACACACACACACACACACACACACACACACACTGAGGAGTGGAATTTCTCCCAGGGAACAGGTGCCAGTGTTTTTAGCGACTGGGGTTTCTGTCAAACAGGCTTTTGCTCTGAGTCAGAGTGTGTGTGTGTTCATTATGTATATATAGCGATGTTTTCATTCAAATATGCAATTTTCCTTTATGGAACGAAAAAATACTTTAATCACTTTGATGGCATTGTCAGTGTGAATTTCTAGATTGCGGGTCACATGAAATGTGTGTGTGTGTGTGTGTGTGTGTGTGTGTGTGTGTGTGTGTGTGTGTGTGTGTGTGTGTGTGTGTGCGTGTGTGTGTGTGTGTGTGTGTGTGTGTGTGTGTGTGTGTGTGTGTGTGTGTGTGTGTGTGTGTGTGTGTGTGTGTGTGTGTATGCATGTGAAGCGTTCAGTCTGTGTTTATCTGTGAGTATGTGAGTGAGACATTCTGGCTCATGGCTCTCGGTGATGGATGCAATTAAAGTGACTCAATATTGGCTTCAAAAGCAAAATTACTCATTTGCTCTCAGCCCTTATCTGAATACGACGTAGCTCATTTTTTTCATTAATTATATTTGTGTTGCTTGTTGGCTGGTTTCACTGAATATTGTTTTGCTGGGGTCTTGGTATATTATTTGCCATGTCATCAATCAGTTATTATTTTTTACTTATGTGTCATGCTGAGCATTTGGCCCATGCCACATTATTATTATTATTTAATATAACGGCAATCATTGCCAATACACATCATTCAAAAATGAATACATTTAACATTTAATTTAGCCTATTATTACATGCTGATGATAACTTTAAAACTACATTTCAATGGGCTAAAGATCAAATAATGATGGTGGCCATCACGGGCAAACGCGCTACAATGGCCTAAAACACTGACATCGGTAGAAACACGCTGCACAACAATCTCTGTCACTGAAAACGTATTTAAAATGTCTTATCGGCTTATTTAACAATGTGATCACATGATTCCTTATGATATGATTGCAGATCTGCTAGCTATTGTAGCTAAACTAGTTATTTCAAATAAACTGACAAAATACTTAGTTATAAAATATGTAACAGACTGACTCTGCCAACAGGGACAGTTGGCCAACTTTAAAGCCCCCGAACGTCAATAAGCGCTCCGGTCCTAGCTTTGTGCGTCACTTTTTAGCAGTGGCTGGACCTTCTGTAGACACACACACCCCACATTGTTTGTTTTATCTGAGTGTTCCAGGGTATTCTCTGAATACCTTGAAGGCCCTGACGGTTCGCCACAGCTTTTTAGTGTCCCCTGGTTACCGTTGTGTTTTGAGCTTCTTGCAGCGTTTTTTCATTTGTAGCGTTTTGTTAATGCAGCGCTTTTATTCCAGGGGTTATGAAGATGTTTCTTCATTTGCAATTTGTATGGCACATTTGTGTTTTTATATTTGCATCGTTTTTGAAACTGCAGCGCGTTTCTCCTAATGTAAGTGTTTTGGGCCGTTGTGGCGCTTTTGCACGTGTCGGCCCCCGTAGAAGGTTGGACAATAAACAGCAGGGGGAAAAAAAAAAAAGCTATTGGCCTTAGGTTTATCTTTATAAAGTTGTATTATCTCATCTCCCATGGTTTTAAAAGTACCGGCAAAATTAAATGTTTCTTATAATAATACTAAAATAAGTCTTTGAGCATCATCCATATTTACAATACACTTTCTGAGCTAAATCATGAACATGGTAAATAAAAAAAATCCTGTTACTATTGATTGTTAAATCCCTGAATATTCAGACTTTTCAACATGTTTTCAAAGATTTTGTATTCAAGTTATCTCAAATAGTGCATTTCTCCCAGTAGATAATCAGACGCATCTCTACTGTTATTTTAATAAACTGACTGCATCTCTATGTTAATGTGAAATTAGTTTGTTTGCGTTTGTAATGAACAAAGAAGCTATACTTTTCCATAAATCTAATGAACTAATGATTTATTTTTCAGCACATACCCCAGAGATTTGCTCTCATACGGCTTGTTACATAATATGTAAATGGCGATCTAAGTTTCTCCTTGGAAGAACTCATTAGCGACAGTCATTATAATGAGCACAGGGGAAAGTGTGTTAAAAACAGCAACATTAATATGGATTGAGTGACAGATTGACGGAGAGATTTATGGTGCAATGAATGATTAATAAACCACATGCAGTTATTAGTGTTCATATTGTATTAGGTTGTGTCATTAAACTATGGTTCTACTGTAATCTCTTTAATTCTTTGTTATTGCTGCTGTTGTCATTATACATATATACACACAATACTAAGTCATGTTAATTAAAAAATAAAAAGACCACCGCAGCAGTATCAGTTTCTCTGGATCTCCTATTTATCGGTATGTGTTGGAGTAAAATGAATTTTTATTTATTCTACAAACTACTGACAACATTTCTCTGTGTTGGAATTCAACAGACACTGGAATAGAATCGCTGCCACACATGTAGAGATGTAGAGCTTTAAGATTGAGTGGTATTTCTTCTTGATCTGTACATATTGTACATTTTCATTTAACAGCTGTAGTTTATTTAAATATTCACATTCGTTTATGCAAAATATAATCAACATTTGTTTGTTGTTGTATTTCATAGGTAAGATACAACTATTGCCACATTAGTAACATTCAAAAATGACGCTTCACATAAAGAGTAATCAAAGAAATAAAATATTTCTGTAGGAGATGTGATGAACACATTAATTCACCAATAATTATAATACAATCCTGTCATATATATTATTCTCAAATGGGCCATAGTAAGTTTGAATGCAAGTCTTGATATTTTTGAGGTTTGATATTATACTTTGCTATAAGTAAGAGTTCTGAATACTTCCACATATATTCCTCCTTAAAAGTAAATATAGCTGAAACATTTTGATATTCATGTAAAGCCAAAACACATCTGTTTTAATATTCTTTTTATTTTCAACAAACAAGATTATACATTACAAACACCTACTCTAAAGACAACACAAACCAAAAAAAGCAACAACCCAAAAGCCAAAATATACGCAGTCACTAAATAAGGCTTCACTTTATGCTTTTACCCAATGTGAGAACTTATTGTTATATTTCTTACGCCCATAATAACACTTAATCCTTTCTCTTTCATGTACAGGGCTGGGGAGTTTTTCAAGCCATATTAAAATATAAAAACATAAATGAAATATAATAACATAAAGCGTTTGGTGTTGTTTATGACATTTCCTTTGACCTTATTGCATCAGCATCAGACATATAATGCATCCTAAAGATTATCCTTTTAGGTGCTATAGATTTATCTGATAAACCAAAGCATAATTATAGAAAATGTTGAGTATGATGCTGTTCGTGAGAGTGAATTATCAGTCTTGCTTAAACATTTGTATCTGTGTCGCAGATAGATAAAGCCCAATGAGTGTTCTGCATGTCTGAGGACTAAAATAACCGACCAAGCAGGGGCCAAGCAGTCACCAGCTCAGGTTCCTGGTGTGTGTGTGCGTGCGTGCGTGCGTGCGTGCGTGCGTGCGTGCGTGCGTGCGTTTCAGTTTCCCGACCTCATGCCAGCCGCTGCCTCGCGTGCACGCTCCCACAGCTCACTGTGCACGGCAGGCTTGCACAGAAATAGACATGGCGGCACTTGAAAGCTGTGATGAAGGTGTACGCACAGAGAGTAACGATAAGTATTTATACATGACTTCATCAGAGGAAATACTTCTTATACTTTAGGTTTGTGAGTCATGAGCTACTTCATGGATAATAATGCTGATTCCTGCTTTTGTAAGCATACTGAAATTAGGACTATCTTAGTTAGTTTTGGATTTCGGTAACAAAGTAACCCCAACAAATCTTAAATAAATTGTCCCAGGAGCAATATTATAACATAAATACATGAATATATGTATTTAGAAAATAAAAATAAACGCAATTTCTCCCACTGTGCTCATAAACAAATATATTATCTACCATGACTACATAAAGGGGATAGACAAGTCTCCTATTATACTATTTTTAGGCATATATTATAGGTCTCAGATATATAAATAACATGTCTCTGAAGTCATCACCCATTCTAGACATCCCTCATACCCCTCTATTTCAGCCCTGTTAGAGAAGTGCTGATTCTGGGTCCGTAGCTTTAAAAAAAGAAGACAGAGCTCATGCAGGAGAATTCTACCCAGATACTCAGCTAAACGCTGCCGTGATTAAACGCCATATCATGTTCCAAACCACATCAAGCATTATTTCTGAAACAGTATGGAGCTCAAATGCTTTTTCTCGTGCGGGTTTACTACAAGATGAGTTACTTTTTATATCTTGCTTTTTTACACATACTCTCTCCAGTACAGGTTAGCTCTGAGTGTTAGCGATGCTTGCTGATGTAAACAAAGACCATATTACTTCCAAAAAACGTAGCGCATTGTTTCTGATAGTGACGTTTCTGATAGGGCCGTGGGCGTAAAGCCAGCCCACATTTCAGATATCACGTCATGTTAGCCGCAAATCTGGATCAGCCCCGTTGTACCCCCGTTTTTAGAGATTTGGGAACGGAGGAAAAGAGAGAGGGTTTTCTTTTCTGACACTTTGTGAGTTCCCTGACACACCGGGGACACATGTTCATGTATAAAAGACATACAAAAGTGCATTTTGCATAATAGGGTACCTTTAAATGCCATACAGACCTCACTTCATAGTTTTAAATTAACGTTATTTTTCTTTTGCAATTCAAGCCTATTGATTTAGGGAGTTGAATAACTATTGTGGCTGCAAAGTCCATTTAATGTTCACATTTGTTTGATTGAGATTGTAATCCACTTTTCTACTGATCATCATCTTTATGCACAGTCTGCAGACTTGTCTGTAATAATGAAATGACATCAAAGTTTATTTTGTAAAGAGAATAATATAATATTTAAAATCTGTGTTTCATTTAAAGTGTTTCTGTTGATCTAATCTCTCAGAGCCTCCTCTGGTCAGACTCATGACGATAAACTGTACATAACAAGTAAAACAACATTTATTGCAAATAAAACGTTAAAAGTGTCAGTTATTCTCTGTAGTTTGCAGAATTTGAAGTTTTTAGAGATGGATTGATGAGATTTAATGAGGTTTTCTCTACATAAATGAATAAATATCGAGATGTGAAAAGTATGTGAAGGCCCTCTGCAGTCTCTCTCTGGACATAATGCGTTTCATTTTTAAGAAATGTCTAGATCCTAAATGTGAATATACAATTGAAAAAATACTAACCCTTTTTTCATGTTACTGTGGAGTCAGAAACGAGCCTGTGATGGAAAACTGTGCAGGTTCAAAAATCTCAATTAACAGGAAAAACAGGATCTTTCTCCAATAATGTAAATAAAACATCTGAGATAGTTTTTTGGGACATTGTTCGGATCACATGGAATCTCAAAAATGGACTTGTTTTAACTCGTCCATAAGTGGGTCTAAAGGACCCGTATTAGAATAATATGTGTTTTTATGAAATGTTTGGTTGAGAAAAATCACTTGTATAATATTTACTATTATATTTTGGTACACATTAGAAATATTTTATATTTAATTTTTCACAATTTATAATTTTAGACATTTGTTTTACATTTAGAAAAAAAACGTTTTGAACATATTGTCCCAAAGATCTCCGCTATTCTGAGACCCTATTCTGAGACCCTCACAGTATTCCAGTCCCTTTTCAAAACTCATCTCTTCTCTGTCTGCTCATAGCCCCCCCCCATCAATCCATGCCAGTTGATCAAGTTTGATAGTCCCATACCCCCCACCCTAACCTTCCCTTATATTGTAAAGCGATTTTGAGTCCTTGAAAAGCCCTATACAAATATAATGTATTATTATAATTATTATTATTATTATACTGACAGGTATCAGATCTTGCTGTGTAAAATAATCTTCCTGAGAGGTGTCACTTGTGATGTCGTCTGTGTGGTCTACAGTGAATGTAGTCCTGACAGCCACAGGTGATAAGAATCAAAGGTTCCCAGAGGATTCCATAGAAAATGCATGCGGGTCATTTTTGACCCACTTATGGAAGCTTGGGGTAGTAATACAAAAACTACAATTTCTTAAAATGTAAATTAAAAATGTGAATGGCATGATATCCAAAACATGTTTTTTGAGGAATAGCTGGAATACGAAATGATAACACATTTTAATTACAAAGATACTTCAAGAAAACCACCACACCGGGTCCACAAAGACCCACTTATGCATCTAAGGGTTCTAAGCTACAGTGAAAACTCATGACTCCCAAGCAATTCTAAATGCAATATATCATCTTTTTTTTAATGAATATAACAGTAATCTGATTACTTATTTTTTAAATGTAATTGTAATCGAATACAGTTTTTTTATTTGTTATCCTTATTACATTACATTACATTACATTACATTGCATTTAGCTGACGCTTTTGTCCAAAGCGACTTACAATAAGTACATTCGACCAGGAAGACACAACCTTGAAGAAAACAGAATCATATAAGTACATCAGGCTTCATAGAGCCAAACATTTCAAGTGCTACTCAACTGGCTTTAGGTAATCCAGTCCTTTATTGGTATAAAAGTGCTTCGTTAATCGTTCTAACGCTCGAAGTGGAGTCGAAAGAGATGAGTTTTCAGTTTGCGCCGGAAGATGTGCAAGCTATCTGCCGTCCTGATGTCAATGGGGAGCTCATTCCACCATCTTGGAGCCAGGATAGCAAACCCACGTGTTTTCGCCGATGGGAACTTGGGTCCCCCTCGCAGCGAGGGCGCAACGAGTAGTTTGGCTGATGCAGAGCGTAGTGCACGCGCTGGGGTGTACGGTTTAACCATGTCCTGGATGTAGGAAGGGCCAGATCCATTCGCAGCACGGTAAGCAAGTACCAGTGTCTTGAAGTGGATTCTAGCAGTTACCGGAAGCCAGTGAAGGGAGCGGAGGAGCGGAGTGGTGTGGGAGAATTTAGGAAGGTTGAAAACCAGACGAGCCGCTGCATTCTGGATGAGCTGCAGAGGTCGGATGGCACATGCAGGTAGACCAGCCAGGAGGGAGTTGCAGTAGTCTAGGCGTGAGATGACGAGAGCCTGGACCAGAACCTGAGTCGCTTTCTGAGTCAGCTGGGGACGTATCTTCCTGATGTTGTAAAGCGTGTATCTGCAGCAGCGGGTTGTAGCAGCGATGTTTGCAGTGAAGGACAGGTTGTTATCTAGGGTCACACCCAGATTCCTTGCAGTCTGAGTCGGGGAAACAACTGAGGTGCCGATGTTGATTGTCAGGTCAAGAGTTGGACAATCTTTTCCCGGGAGGAAGAGCAGCTCAGTCTTGTCAAGGTTGAGCTTGAGGTGGTGAGCAGACATCCACTGAGAGATGTCAGCTAGACAAGCAGAGATGCGTGCGACGACCTGGGTCTCTGAGCGGGGAAAGGACAGAATTAATTGGGTGTCGTCAGCGTAGCAGTGGTAAGAAAAACCATGCGGGCTAATGACTGATCCGAGCGAGTTTGTGTACAAGGAGAAGAGGAGGGGACCAAGAACAGAGCCCTGAGGGACCCCCGTAGTTAATTGACAAGGGTCGGACTCAGACCCTCTCCAAGTCACCCTGTAGGTACGGTCTTTCAGGTATGAGGTGAGGAGGGAAAGTGCAGAGCCTGAAACTCCAAGTTTTTGGAGAGTGCGAAGGAGGATCTGATGATTCACCGTGTCGAATGCAGCAGACAGGTCCAACAGGATGATGACAGAGGAGAGGGATGCAGTTTTGGCAGTGTGCAGTTCCTCCGTGACAGCAATGAGAGCAGTTTCTGTGGAGTGACCTGCCTTGAAACCAGACTGGTGCGGATCCAGAAGGTTGTTCTGATTGAGATAACAGGAGAGTTGTTTAAAGACAGCGCGTTCAAGTGATTTAGACAGGAACGGGAGGAGAGAGACAGGCCTGTAGTTTATAACATCAGACGGGTTGAGAGTGGGTTTCTTTAGGAGAGGGTTTACTCTTGCCTCCTTGAGACTGTTTGGAAAGTGACCAGAAGTTAGAGAAGTGTTGATGAAATGGGTGAGAAACGGTAGAATATCAGGAGCGATAGTCTGAAGGAGGTTTGAAGGGATAGGGTCCAGAGGACAGGTGGTAGGGCGGGGCAGAGGTAATGAGGGTAAGAACCTCACTTGGAGAGAGAGGGGAAAAGGAGGTTAGTGTGTTGGTGGAAGGAAGGTCTGGTGACCCAGCGGTGAGTAAAGGTGAGTCAGAAAAAGAAGAGCGAATATCATTAACCTTTTTTTCAAAGTGGGTAACAAAGTCGCTTGACAGAAGTGAGGAGGGGGGAGGAGCTTTTGGAGGGTCCAAGAGGGTGGAGAAGATGGAAATAGTTTTTTAGGATTGGAATAGGAAGATTGGATCTTATCTTGAAAGAAAGTGCTTTTTGCCTGAGAGATCGAAGCAGAGAAAGAGGAGAGGAGAGCTTGATAGGTTAGGAGGGTCGTCACGGTGTTTGGATTTCCACCATTTCCGCTCTGCTGCCCTAAGGACGGTTCTATTAGCACGCAGTGCATCATTTAGCCAGGGAGCCGGAGGGGACTGACGAGCCTGCCGAGATGTCAGAGGACAGAGCGAGTCCAGAGTGGATGAGAGAGTAGAGAGGAGAGTTTCTGCAGCAGAGTTTGGAGGCAGTAGTTGGAACGAATCAGAGGAAGGGAGGGCTGAGAGCACCGACGAGGCAAAGGTAGAGGGAGAGAGGGAGCGAAGGTTACGGCGGACAAGTGTAGGATGGGAAGAGATTAGTTTGTTATGTTTGGAAAGGGATAGAGAGAATGAAATGAAGAAGTGATCGGATGTGTGGAGCGGGTTTACAGAGAGGTTAGAAGTAGCGCAGTTCCTTGAGAATATGAGATCAAGGACATTGCCAGCTTTATGAGTCGGTGGGGACGGAGAGAGTGAGAAAGCAAAGGCGGTTAACAGAGATGTTAGTTCGTCTATCTTCCCCATCTGGAGGTTGAAGTCTCCGAGAAGTACAGCGGGAGGGCCAGTTTCAGGGATGTGTGAGAGGAGATGATCTAATTCCTCCAAGAAGTCCCCCAAGGCGCCTGGTGGACGGTAGAGAACAACAATGGTTAACTGTATAGGATGGGTTACTGTGACGGCATGGAACTCAAAGGTGGAAGGAGTAAAGTTAGGTAGCTTGAAGAGGGAAAAGCTCCATTTGGGAGAGAGCAGGAGACCAGTGCCACCTCCTCTGCCAGTGGGTCTGGGTGTATGGGAGAAGGAATATGCAGTGGAGAGAGCTGCTGGGGTGGATGTGTTGGATGGAGTAATCCAGGTCTCAGTGAGAGCAAGGAAATCCAGAGACTGCAGGGAGGTGTAGCCAGAGATGAAGTCAGCCTTAGGAACAGCTGACTGGCAGTTCCACAGGCCACCTGAAACTAGATGTTGGATCTCAGTGGAGCACGTGGGATAGACGAGAGCAGGCCGGTTATATTGATTACGAGATACACGGGGCCAGTGATAATTGCGAGAAGACACATGAACAGGAATGGAGAAAATACACATGATTATAGCATGAGGGGCTAAACAACAAAAGTAAAAATTAAAAACGCCAACGATACTTAGCTCAATCAAAGTAGGATTTGCCTCCTCTTATTACATTTTGTCATTACATGTCATCTCTACAGAGCCCTGGAGGGTTCATAGAGAGAAAAATAAATAAAACGAGGCCACGTTTTATTAATTTGTGCGCATGAGATGTAATTTGTGTCCTCCATTTAAATAAAACGAGGTCACGCGCACAAGATACTCTCTTATGGTAAAACACATCGAACTGCTCGATTATTACGCCATAATAGTTTTATGAAGAATATGTCCGGTCGCCTGTGTGTGTGTGTGTGTGTGTGTGTGTGTGTGTGTGTGTGTGTGTGTGTGTGTGTGTGTGTGTGTGTGTGTGTGTGTGTGGGCATTTGTTTATGATAGTGTCGTTCGGTGCACTCCGGCAGGACTATAGCACTACATTGAGATTAAGATTAAACTAATTTCTTTTACTTGGGAATACACATATAACTATGGAGAACCAGATGTGTTCATGGTCATTTGAAAACAAATGCCGGTGGTGTCGGACACACACAAACACACCGAACACACACAGAGCGGAGCTGAGCACAAACACACAAGTAGTTATAAGGATGCTGTTTCAATTACATTAGTATGCATGAAAAGTGACAGGTGGTGTGACAGGTCACACCTCTCCCTACTTATGTTAATGAGCTAAGTCCCGCCTCCTTTTGTTCGAGGTGGATGTCACACCTAGGTGTGAATTCACACGTAGGTGTGAGATCCTCTGATGTGAGGGGTCATCACACATAGGTGTGAAATGCCCCCCTGTGTAGTGCCTTTGTAGTCTAGTCCTTTGATGGGAGGTGTTATAGCAGGTAGGTGTGATATACGCCTTTGATGTTAATCTAGGTGTTGATTAAGGCAGACTCTTTGAAGTTATGATGTATGGCCCCTGCCCCTCAGAGCCCTTTGTTGTCTAATCTAATTAGCCTTTGGTGTTTGCCCTTTTGATGTGAGGTGTTATAACAGGCAGGTGTGACTTCACACTGGTGTGTTATAAGCCTTTGATGTTAATCTCTTTGAAGTTATGCGTGAGACTGTCTACCCGCCCCCTCCCAGCCCAGGCCTCTCCCCCCTTTTCTCCACCGCTTCATGTGGCTATGACGCCAGCAGATAGTGGGGGGTGGAATTAGGTGAAGATAGAAATATGCTCAAACTAAATAAAAAGACAGTCATTTCCACTTACCAAGTCACCTTTTTAAAAAAGAAAAATGGCCAAGAGACGCCTCGAATTGGGTTTAATCAGCCTGTGACAACTTACCGCCATCCGTTCGGAGCGCCAATCAAGAAACGATTGCAGTATCTGGGCCGGGTTCAGATGCCTCCAGCCTGTGCACAAACTTATCTCGTCCCCTCTTTTGATCATGTGCGCGCGTTTCATGTGTGTTGGAGGAGGGGCTCTGTGAGGAAATACGCTCAATCTAAATCTTTTGTCCGAAGGAATCGAACTCGTCCTTATTGGGACTTTGGGAGGGGTCTTTTTCTTTCTTTTAATGGGTGATCTGTCAAAGGGTATGCTGTCAATCATTCTTAAATCTCTTGAACTAGGAATCTTAGAAATGCGTCTTAATCCTCCCAATCCTAGCTCTTCCTCCTCCTCCTCATCGTCATCATCCCACTCAGCATGACTCCGCCTCCCCCTCAACATAATAAGTCCCGCCCTCCTCACCAGATCATTTAAAAGTAAGGGGATGGAAATAGATGAAAAAAAGAAATACGCTCAAACTAAATAAAAAGACAGTCATTTCCACTCGCCAAGTCACCTTTTTAAAAAAGAAAAATGGCCAAGAGACACCTCGATATAGGTTTAATCAGTGAGACGCCTGTGACAACTTACCGCCATCCGTCCGGAGCGCCAATCAAGAAACGAATGCAGTATCTGGGCCGGGTTCAGACGCCTCCAGCCGAAGAACTTCATGAAGAATGGACTCTGAAAAATGGCGATGTTTGGGGTTATGTATTCAACTATATGGCGAATGAACTGCATTTCTACAATCTGAAGAATGGAGAAACGTATGGACCCTGTAGTGTTAAAGCGACACTGACCTCAACAGATTGGGCTGTGTTAACTCTGGTGTCCTCCAGAGATCTCCACGCAACCACTGTATCGGAAGAAGTAGTGCATCAAGAAACAGGCGTGGAACCCGCGGTGTTCAAGATATTTGCAAAGAAAAGCAAAGAAACGCAGACAGCATGCGAGATCAAAGAAGAGTTTGCACCGCTGCCCCTCAAGGTGGAGGAAGAAGAAGGAGATATTTCCCTGCCGCCAGAAGTGAGAAGAGTCCTGACAAGCACCGTCTGGGAAACTAAAAGCTGACCATCGGGGCGATGGTATTACCGCGCAAGCCGTATGGTGACGCTGGGGAAGGACCCCTCTGATGATTTTGTTTTGGAGTATTTCAACTCTACATGCGGGGTTTTTCAGACATCCTTGTGGGTGCCTCTGACTGCTTGGCTGAAAATGATTGATGGAAAAGCTACAAAGCTTAAATAACTTTTTAAACAGAGTCAGACATCGATCGACATTATACTGGTGAAAAAGACTCTCACTTTTGCAGAGGACTCCGCCTCCCAATCAACATAACAAGTCACACCCTCCTCACCAGATCATTTAAAACTAAGGACCCCTCAAAGAAAAGCATTGTGTTTTCTACCAATGTAAAAAGAGTGTCGGGGTTGTCTTACGAAAATGTGTTATCTCTGTATCAAGATGATGTGTTTAAAAATGAATTTTGTGAAAAATACCAACTGTGTGAGAGACGTCATAAAGACACTCATTTTAACCACAGTGTTTTGTTCTCTACAAATGTTTAAAGATTGTTACAAAATGTAAAAAATAAAAATAAAAAGGTCTGGAGACTAAATTAATTCAGGTGACTCTGTCTTTATTAGGAAAACAAAAATATAATACAAATGGTTTAGGGGTAAATGTAACCATCTTGGACTTAATAGTCTAACAAAATACTTTATCTGAATACATTTTTTCTTTTTAAGCGCACTTTTTGAAATTATTTATTTTGTTATTTCAGTGGAACAATCCAGTTTTTGTTAACATCAATGCTTTTTTCTCTTTTCGTGTGTTACTAAGATACTTTTAGACACACTTTGGCGTATGCAACACTTGTTCAGTTAAACAAGGTTTTTTCTTTTCTGATAACCTTACATTTTTAGTTATTTTCTGCTACCAAGATACTTTAAGATACACCTTGATGTACGCAACACTTAACAAAAGGATATAATATGAAGTACTTGGTAAGGAATGGGTTTTTCTTTAAGGGGTGCAAAACTTTCGAACAGGGTAAAATATTCATTAATTTGTAATGAATTGAGTTTTCTTTATTTTGATCTTCAACATACTATTTGTACACAATGACTTTTCCATATTTCTGACAAACTATACTTTTTTGACTTTTTCCGTAAAATCTTGACAAACTATTACTTATTCTTAAATGTTGACCTATTGCTGCTTGGTTGGAGATGATAGATGAAAAAGCTACAACGCTTAAAGAACTTTTTTTTTAAAACTCTCAATTCTATAAATGACTACCCCCATTCAACGCAATAAGCCCCACCCTCCACTCAGCAAATCATCTAAAACGAAGGACCCCACTAAGACGACCGTTGTAAACTAGCCATGGAGCTGAGAAAAACCAAGACTCCCCCCACGAGTTGCAGCCAGGAACAGACTCCTGGACTACCATCATCACCACCATTTTGGACACCCGAATCTTGCAATACTACTGCTGCTGATTTTGCTCCTTGGGCCAAAACGTGCCGAGTCAGTCACCCCGGCCAGAGGCAACACGATTTTCTGAATGACATGTCCGATTTTTACTTCAGAAACAATTACAACGCGTTCATGAAAAGACTCTGGCTCACCGACTTCATTACTGAGATCGACCAGACTCTTATTGATAAAGACATTTTCACGGATGATTGGAGGATCCAAGGCGATTCGGAGGCTTTTCTTCACAATCTCAAAAATTGCAGACGCCTCAAGGAGAGACTTGAAAAGATCCATGCCAAGTTGGATGGAGAAGAAGAAGACTAATAACCAGCAGTTGACTGAAGCCAGGGACTTGTTCGATACATTGACTTTTTTCTTTAAAGTAAAATAAAAATGGGAAACTACTATGCAAAACGCTCTGTATATATTGATCAGAATGTAGTCAATACCCTTTTAATAAGTGTGGTGATGAGGACGATTGAAAACAGAACGAGTAGTGACCCCTGTGTAAAAAGAATGGCTGAAGTTTGTAAACTGGAAGACATTTTGGATATCGTTCATTCTGGCAGTACTATTCCGGGTCATTGGGAAACGATTGTAAACGAAACATTTAAAGTGGTCCTGGAATCTTCATTTTCCGAAACATTCTGTAACATTATCTCAGAAATGAAACAAACATCAAAAGTGTATCATGTGCTCTCATTGTATGCTCTGTTTGTAGATGTAATGCATCTTTGTGTCGAAAGCAGCATACACATGAATATTCTGACTGAAGTGAAAAAACTCCATCACGATATCTCCAGTAATATGGGGAATTCTAAGCTGGAGACGGTCCTGGGGATGTTGCAATCAGTATAACTATTTGATTTTTGTGTGTGAAAAAATAAAAAAAGTGGTTTTTTACATTTAAAAACTGTTGTCTTCATTATAGCAAGGGGAGCGTGTCTGATACATGTGTATTACAGTCCTTCTTTTTGTGTTTTTCAGTGTTTTCTGTGTGTCTGTACACACAAAGCACAAATCATTTAAAACAAACCCTGAATCAAATTTAGAGAGGACCATTAAGAGTCAGAATCCTAACGAAATCTACTCAAACAGAGTACTTCATGGTAGTGGTCAGCTTTTTTATACACAAAGTGTATCTTTCAGTAACTTTCTCAGAGAATTAAGCGTAAATCTGTCAAATGTTCAAAACAGCCTTGTTTCACTGAAATAGCCTCAAAATCACAAACTGCCATTAAGAGTCAGATGCTTGACGAAATCTAATAAAACAGAGTGCTTTCATGGTAGTGGTCAGCTTTTAAACATAAAAGTGTATCTTTCAGTATCTTTTTGAGAGAATTAAGTGTAAATCTGTCAAATGTTCAAAACTGCCTTGTTTCACTGAAATAGCCTCAAAATCACAAACTGCCATTAAGAGTCAGATGCTTTACGAAATCTAATAAAACAGAGTACTTTCTACAGATGACTCCTCCCACTCAACGCAATAAGTCCCACCCCACTCAGCAAATCATATAAAACTAAGGACCCCCACTAAGACGACCGTTGAAAACTAGCCATGAATCTGAGAAAAACCAAGTCTGATGTAGCCTCCCCTTATTATCACCAGGATAACGGATATGGGCTTAATGACTGGATGTTACAAAGTAGGGGAGAGGATGTTCCCGAAGAAGAGCTCTCCTCTATATCATATCCATGTAAGGTCTTTAGGACAAAAGAGGACCATGATAACATGACATATGAAGAATATCTTTCTTTAAAAGATGGTATTATAGATAACCTTTATAGAAACAGTATATCTCATACCACTCGCCAAGATCGCAAACGACAATTAGCAGAAAAGAAAAGAAAAAGTAAAGAAAAACGAAGAAAAGGAAAAATGAAAAGGAGAAGAAAAATGAAAAGCAAACGTAGAATGCGAATGAAAAGAAAAGGGACCATAGGACGGAAAACCAAAAAGACAAAAAGAAGGAAGGTGAAAAGAAAAAGGAACAAAGTGAAGAAATGTAAACTAGAGGATGCTGATGGTGTTGTAGAGCCATTACCGGATCATAATAATCTTATAGATCATCTACCGCTAACCGACATTTAAAGTGTATCATGTGCTCTCATTGTATGCTTTTTAGATGTAGCATACAATGAGAGCACATGATACACTTTAAATGTTTCGTTTACAATACTATTACTATATATTAAATATATGGGTGTGTTGATGTGGAGGAGGTCGGAGAGGTACAGAGTAGTGAGGTTATGGATGGCCTTAAAGGCGAGGAGCAGAATCTTAAAAACGATACAGGATTTGACGGGGAGCCAGTGAAGCTGCTGAAGAACAGGAGTGATGTGGTTAATGGAGGGGGTTCTGGTGATGATGCGGGCGGCAGAGTTCTGGACCAGTTGAAGTCTGTGGATGGATTTGAGAGGGAGACCAAAGAGAAGGGAGTTGCAGTAGTCGATGCGGGAAGTGACCAGGGTGTGAACAAGAATGGCGGTGGTCTTAGGGTTAAGGGACGGGCGGAGGCGGTTGATGTTGCGTAGATGGAAATAGGCAGACCGAGTGATATTACTGATGTGAGATTTGAATGAAAGTGTGCCGTCGAGGATGACACCCAGCACCCAGACTCTTAACCTGAGGGGAGGGGGAGACTGAAGAGTTGTCTATAGTAATGGAGAAACTGTCAGGTTTGGTTAGGGTGGATTTTGTGCCAATGAGGAGAACCTCGGTTTTACTGTCGTTAAGTTTGAGAAAGTTAGAGGAGAACCAGGATTTGATGTCCTGTAAGCAGTCAGACAGGGAGGATGGAGGGAGGATGGTGGTTGGTGTGGAGGACAAGTAGAGCTGGGTGTCATCCACGTAGCAATGAAAGTGGATGTTGTATTTACGGAAGACATTGCCAAGAGGAAGTAAATAGATGATAAAAAGAAGAGGCCCCAGGACAGAGCCCTGGGGAACACCGGTCGTGACTGGAAGTGGCTGTGAGTTGAAGGTTTTGAGTTGGATGAACTGAGTGCGGCCAGAGATATATGATTTAAACCAGAGGAGCGGTGTGTCAGTGATCCCGATGGAGGTCAGTCTGTCAATGAGGATGCTGTGGGAAATGGTGTCAAAAGCTGCACTAAGATCAAGGAGGATGAGGATAGTTAATAGTCCGGATTCAGCTGCTATGAGGAGGTCGTTAGTGATTTTCACCAGTGCTGTTTCTGTGCTGTGATGGGGGCGGAAACCAGATTGAAATTGTTCGTACAGGTTATTGTCAGACAAGTGGGTATGGATCTGGGATGCAACAGTTTTTTCCAGGATTTTTGAGAGAAATGGTAGGTTAGATATGGGACGGTAGTTATTAAAATTGTTGGGGTCTGCACCAGGTTTCTTCAGTATGGGCGTGATGGCGGCTGATTTGAAAAGTGAGGGAACAAGACCAGAGGTAAGGGAGGAGTGTGTTACAGCCGCTGTTTACCTTGTGCCGTTAACTCTGTTTTGTGTGTATATGTGAATGAGCTGTGCAGTTCATCGGCTGTTATTGGCCTTCCCGCCCTCGCAACATCCGCGGTGATTGGACTGACGTCATCTAATCCCTGCCCGCTTCTGCCACGTCACCCGGGGGAGGAGTACAAAGGCCGGGCAAGGACATCATTCGAGAGGCTCTGTATTGTGGGACAGACGCCTCAAGCCTCTCATTCTGTTATTGCCATATTCTGTGACTCGTAGACTGCCCAGCAGTGTGTTGAGTAGAGTTTCTGTGTTTAGTACACTGATTAGCAGTGTGTCGTAGTGTTTTGTGTTTAGTATAGGGTGTGTGTGTGTATGGCTTAGACCCAGGTTAGCTTAGCGCCTGTAGATCAGCACTTGTATGAGTATTGGTTGGACCCAGGTGATTAGCACCTGTCAATCACCAGCAGCTGTGGTTTTTGCAGAGCCCTTTCAATTACATGTACCACGTTAACGTGAGGTTTTGTTTCCCTTTTATTTAACTATTACTCTGTATAATCCGTTAGACTCCTTTTGAGTTCTCCTTTTGTTCGGTTATTGTCAACCGGTGCCCTTTTGGTCTTTTTGTTTGTTCAGGCTGCTTGCCTGCCATTTTTGTTCACCTTGCTTTATAATAAACCCATTTATGATTATTACCAATTCCAATCTGGTTGTGTCGCTTCCCTTTTGGTTCCCCTAGCCCAATAGGGAGCGTAACAGAGTGTATGATGACAGTTATAAGGGAGGACAATGAAGGTAGACAGGCTTTTACCAATGGGGTAGGAAGAGGGTCTAACTGACAGGTAGATGGCTTGGATTTACTGATGAGGTCAGATATTACAACAGCAGAGGGAAGTGTGAAACTTGAAAGAGAATGAGAGAGATGGTCGGTGAAAACAGGGAGAGATATACTGCAGGTGGTGTTAGGAGTTAGTTGCTGGTGAATGTTTTCTATTTTGTCATTAAAAAATGACATGAGGGAGTTACAGTAGGCAGTTGAATACTGATGAGGTGAGTTACACGTTACTGCCTCCAGTGCCCTGTACGACGAAGCCAGTTCAACAGACCCTGGATATGTTTGAGTTACCCGGCTTAACTAACCCTAACAAACAACGCGATGTCGCTAAGCGGTCCTACGAAGCTGGTTATCAACTCAGTAAATCTCTGTCCGGCTGAGAGCGCGTTCATGTGAAAGGGACGGGGTTATTAACATTTGACCAATCACAAACATGGAGAAGCGTGTTGACAGCGCATCATCATACTTCATGAATGAATAGTAAATAACAAATCCTGCTTCATAGTACAGTGAAGGAGGTTTTCCTTCTATAAAACAGCTGTGGGCAGCAGATACTGTGAGAGTCACGGACAGGAATTCATAGATCAAAGCAGACTGGTTTACAGACTCTTCTGTTTTGCGAATCCGGTGCTTAAACAAATAGCTCTACACCCCTGGCCAAAATGTCCCGAAATGAAGTCTGAGTTTGAAATATATCTCAAATAATGTATACACTGCCATTTCTCCATATAAACATAACAGTCTGGAATTAAACGGTTGTCTCCTCTGTGCTCCACTTCCTACTTGGCGCACTGGTAACTTCAACGAAATACTATCTCGTGCGCACAAAATAGTATTTCGTGCGAACGAGAAAGTATATTGTGCGCACAAGATACTTTTTTTTTTCTCCATAAACCTTTAGGGGCTCCGTACATCTCATACTCCACAGGCCTGGGTATAATATTCCTCTACTGTGATCTTTTGATGATTTTTTATTAACATGCCAGTAAACTTGTATCTTCTTTTATCTGAGGGTTAGGGTTAGGGTATATTCAATATATTTAGGTCAATATTGTACTTTTACTCTACTACATTTATTTACTTTGCAGATATAGCTTAATGATAAACATTAAGATCAATACCTGGATTGACTTCACATAAAGTGATTGAAATGAGTTCTAGTTTTACCAGTTTGATAAACACAACAATACATCAATAATTATAACCAAAACATAAAGAATATATGACTCTGAAATGCACCAATCTGCATAATGAGTACTTTACTTTTGGTACTTAAAGTACATTTAAATGCCAATACTTTTTACTTTTACTTGAGTAACATTTTGAATGCAGGACTTTTACTTGTAACAGAGTATTCCTACACTCTGGTACTTTAACTTTAATTACTGTAAGTACAAGATCTGAGTACTTCTTCCATCTCTACATAATAGATATATTTGTGTACTGGAGGATGTCTTTTTCTGTGTCTGCTGACGCCATTGCTGCAGCAGAGCGAGCCAGGAGTGATCTCATTATTGGCTGGACCGAGTGCCAGTCCTGGCAGAGTGAGAAACACACAGCCTGTGACACACACACACTTACACACATACTCACACACACACTCAAACACTTACTCAGTCACACACATTCTCAAACACATACGTAATTCTATACTTTCAGGTCTAACATTGGACAAATTAGATAAATTATTAATTTATGTACAAAAAATACACACTAATAAAAACGATATCAGATGATGCTAGGATTACGTGTTTAAATTATACAAGAAATTACTAATAATTTTCTTTTACTCCAAATCTCTCCTTTTATTTAATGTGTTACTTGAATTTGCAAGTAATTTTGTATCTTCATTTTGATTTGTACATCTAAATCATAGCACCAAGTAAATGGTAACTAAAGTAATGGGTTGACCTACAACCTGTGAAAAACAAGTAAAATATACCTGGGCAATGTGAGTAAAGGTGGGCGACCCCCCCGATGACGTCAGAGGAGTTTGCGCAAGGTACAGACATTTGAAAAAAAAGCAGACGGTTACAGTTGAAGAGAAGAGAGAGCATGGACCCTCGTCTAATATGAATACTCGTGGATTTTGAATCATGTAAGTATATTTTTGTACTTTATTAACCCCTGTTAGCTTGTCAGCTTAATGTGGATATCAAACAAACGTTAGCTAACGTCAGTGTTTAAGCTTAGCAATTTAGCTAGTTAGCGTGCTAGCAAATGTAGCCTGCTTTCATGGACGAGGCACACACAACTAGGGCTGCAACAAACGACTAATTTGATAATCGATTAATCTATCGATTAATGAAACGATTAATCGACTATTCGGACTATTATGCCTTGCACAATTTCTCAAACGCTCTTATTTAGCCATCAACTTTTAGATTTAGCTTGAGGTTGTTTTAGGCATGTGGAAACTAACAATGAAGACAATAAAGATGAATACTTGATTCAAAAATATATATTATTAAACTAAACAAATTGTGAACAAAATTAACATAGCTTTTTATTTAAATTAAATACATAATATTTAAATAAAAATAAATAATATTTCAAAAGAAAACAAAAGAAACAACAATGTTTTAACAAATCGTATAATGTGATAACATAATTGTAAACAGAATAGCTGAAACTTTAACAAAATAAATAACTCTAATCATTAACCCATGTTTGTATCATTGAGCTAACTCCGTGTGTTGCTGCTAGCATACATAACACCTGACGTGGAAACGTTACTCGTGGACGGGGCTACAGCGCTACTAGAAAGACAGTGGAACCCGGTGCATTCCTCCGTCTGAATGTGGTGCACTTTTGATAAATGTTTAGACAAATTGCTCGTGTTACCGCCCTTACATGCTAAACTCTTATTGCACTTTTGGCAACGAGCATTGTCCACCTCAAGACGGGTAACATTTAACCACACCTTGGAGCGCTTCTCTCCGCCATCCCCGCCGTGTGTTGCTGCATGTAGCAGCTGCGTGTGTGTAAACTGCCCCGCCCCCCTCGCACACAGACGGGGGAGAGAGATCTCTTCTCGATTGGAAAGATCGAAAATACACCATAGACGATTTTGTTTGTCTTTTTGCATTTTAGAAACGAGTTGGCGACACTAAGACTGTGAGATAATGTTTATGTAGCAATAATACATATGACATATTTTTTAAATGTCTCCAGTACCGATAAAAAGACCGATAACGTTGGAGCTTAACGGCGCGTAAAACACACGTGATGACGTCACCAACGAATCGACGACTGAATTAGTTGGCAACTAATTCGGTCATCGATTTTAATTGATTAAGTCGATTAGTTGTTGCACCCCTACACACAACATGTAATACTTAGTGGTTTAGTAGTTGATTCAAATTAGTTAACAGCTGGCGAAATTCACCGTTTTGAATAAAACATGTGGCAGTGGGGCAAGTAGTTCAGAAGAGTTTTTTTGTTGGTGGTGTTCGTGCTACATTTTCAAATGCTGCTCTGTAGTTAAGCAGTGTGGTGCCAAACTGAGTTTTCCTTTACTGTGGGAGTCAAGTCAATTCACTCACATGCATCCGACTGTGTGTGATGCACATGTGTGCTTTTATTTCCTGTGTACACTGAGACAGATAGCGGCACCAGATTCCTAAAAAAAGGGTATGTCACATTCACTGCCTCTGTGGGCCAGTCTGTGATGCGGCCTGTTTCACTGCAGTCTAAAGGAAAAGGGTGAACCAGGAAGACTACTGGGACAAGAGTCACTTTATTAGAAGTTTAACTGTCTCCTTCTGTATCGCGTTAAAATGAAGTTGAGGCATAATCTTTGTTTCCAATATCTTTCTGTACTTACAGTTA
This sequence comes from Gymnodraco acuticeps, assembly GCF_902827175.1. Taxonomy (NCBI): domain Eukaryota; kingdom Metazoa; phylum Chordata; class Actinopteri; order Perciformes; family Bathydraconidae; genus Gymnodraco; species Gymnodraco acuticeps. The sequence goes on along the minus strand of NW_022990612.1, from coordinate 181,690 downwards.
TGTGTATTCGCTACAATAATGAATATGTCTGTTAACCACAGCACCACGCTGAAGTTAGACGGAAGCCGCCCCCCCCATGTTGAGAGCATGGGTTGAGAGCAAGCGATCTGGGGAAGAGCCGGGACGCCAATACGGAAGTGCCACACACTGCAGTTCATATATTGGCCGATAGGCCATGACTGCAGAAAGGAGCCATTTCCATAGACCCCATGTTAAAATGCCCAACTTTACAGCAGAAAAAAACATGTTTCTACCCCTGGCTGCAATAAATATTATTATGCATATAGTTAGATTCCACCTTCATGATTATGGACCTGTGAGTGAATAGTTTTCTAACGCGACCCTTTTATTTATATTAGGTCTTAAAGTTGTTGCATATTGTTGCAGCAGATATCTCTGCTCCGCGCCGATCCTATATGAGTTTGCTTTAAAAGAAGGAAAACTCAAAACAACCAGGATAGGGGTTAAACAATAATCTGTTTTAATGATAAACGGTAAGAATACATTACACTTTCAAAGGGGTGGTGTTAGAAATGAAAATCAATGTTGATATGGCGTAATTTGAATTAAATACACTATTTAATTTAAATCAGTTTTATTCTGAAAAACCGGAAGTTCACTAACTATTAACTTAATACTTTTATTCTGAAAATTATTCACTTCCGGTTAGCATTAGCATGTGGCGAAATGCTGCATTTTCAAACCGTGAATCAAAGGTGAAATGACATGTGATGTTGTACACTGAGCACACTGGGTTTATCACTCATGTATTACCGCTGAATAACGTTTATTAGGGAATGTTTAAATAACCACAGACACCAGAATGATATAATTTAACAACAGAAAAAGGCAGGAATTGCATTGGACCCGCCCCCGACGACGCCGGCCAATAGGAGAAGACCTCAGATGACAACAGGAAGAGCAAGCCAATAATTGACCTCTTCGACCTGCTGACCTGGACTGACCGGTCGGATGAGGAGAGCGCCTCCACTCGCACATTTCATTTTGTACACCAGCCAGGGATTGACAAACAGCTTACATGTGGTAGCAGCAGAAGAACTGCCAGTAATGGAAGAACTCAGCAGAAGAATGGAAGCAGAACTCGGCAGAAGAGAGGAAGCACTCAGCAGAAGAATGGAAGCAGAACTCGGCAGAAGACAGGAAGAACTCGACAGAAGAATGGAAGAACTCAACAGAAGAATGGAAGAACTCGACAGAAGAATGGAAGAGGAGCTCAACAGAAGAATGGAAGCAGAACTCATCAGAGGAATGGAAGAGAGACGAAAGGCAGATGAAGCCCATAATGACATTATTGAAGAAAGACGGAAGGCAGTTGAAGCCCATAATGACATTATTGCAGAAAGACAAAGGGAGGAAGATAAATACCAACAACTTCTGACGGAGAGACGACAAGCTGATGTAAGATTCCAGGACATGATGGCAGATAGACAAAGGAGAGAAGAACAAAGAACTCAAAGAGCACGCCGAACAAACTACTCTCCTGATTATTCCAAAGGACGGGGAGATGAAGATGACGACGGCGGTACACAGTCTGAAACCAGTAGACACTCCCCATACCATGAACAGTCACAGCAACAACGCAGTTTTGCATCTCCTCCTGAGAATAATAGTAGCGACGAAAACAAGCAACATTACCCTGGGACATGCCCCAAAACTAGAAGAACCAAGACAACTAAAAGAACCAAGACCGGTGCACATACCTGCATGCCATTGATAGCGGCTGGAAGAGGAGGATTTCAATACCAATCATGGACTCACAGGGACATGGAAGCATTAGTGTCAAAGCTACCTCCACTCACGAAAGGAGGTCAGAAGTGGGTGAATGATCTGGAGAAGAACACTGTCCAAGACCACCTGTGCTTGGGAGACATGAGAGCCCTGCTTGGACGGATAGAAGGAATACTAGAGGCAAGAGCAGTAGATTCCGAGGCCAATTGCACGCACGACCCAGATTAAACTTCATTCAACAATATCAGGTCGAATTATTGGGCTGCTATTCGTCACATCTACCCGACAACACGCAGTTTACATGCCCTCAACAGCCTGAGAAAAGAACTGGGGGAAGACATGCATGCCTTCTTGAAGAGATGTGAAGGAGTGTGGGAGGACTACACTGGAGAACGGCATGACGTTTCTCCGGCTGTTGTAATGTTGTGGAAGGATGCGGTCATTAAAGCCCTTCCCCGATCAGTGCAGGCAGGCCTGGGAGACGTGGTGGGATTAGTCGCTAAACCCATTGAAGAATGGAGACTACATCTCATTCACCACGATATGAAATACCAGGCAACAAAGTGGGAAAATGACGAAGAAATTAAAACACTACAACTAAGACTTTTGAAGATACAAGTAGCTGAGAAAGATGCCAAAGCTAATAAAAACAAGAAATCAACAAAGCAGATGGCCATACTAGCAGAGAAGGCAGGGCGGACACCTCCAACAGTTCAACAAAGCGGAGGAGGAAGTGTATGTCCACAAAACCAGGTTCAGCAGACACCTGTGTATCTTCCTACGCAAGTACAGCCGCAAGCACAGGTATACACTCCCATACAGCATCAACAAAAGGGACAATGGAGAGGAAGAAGGGATGATGGCTCTTTCATATGTGGAGATTGTAGACATCTGGCCAGAGATTGCCCCACTCAGCAATATCCACCACAAGGTAGTGCCTCACAATACAGAGGAGAACCAGTGTTAGATATTAGAAATATTGAGGCGGAAAAATATGCCAGGGCCATGACGAATATTTCTGTTGGATCAGGTGATTGGGTAAATGTAAAAGACCACAAGATTAACTTGTTGCAACCTGTATGGAGTGGACCATGGGAAGTTGTAGAACGCACTGCAGATGCACTCCGGATCAAAGTTAAAAAAGGAACATGTTGGCACCTGTAGAGGAAACTTCTGTGTAGCTATGCAGTGGGAGTCACCGACTCAGGAAGGAGACACGGTAGGAGCAGTAGCTTTGATGTCAAACACATGATGGTTTATTTGGAGTTACGGCCGGAGGATTCACATCACAAGTCCAAGAGTCAGAGGTTCTGACTCCACGGTAGAGTTGCCACGTCAATTCTGAAGAACTCTACCCCAGACCCATGTATTTAGCTAGTTCAGAGAGCATCATCAACATGCTGCATAACAAGATAGAATGATAACACCTCTATCAGCTGACGCCAACAGGCAGGAACAGGGAGACAAAACACTGAGAGCACAGCAGCCAAGGTTACAGGTGCCTGTGCTCAGTCAGGACAGTTTGAACTGATACACTGGGTCAAAGTTATGGGCCTTGGAAAATATTCCACATCAGCACCCACTTACACATTGTGTAGCCGTACCGCCACCTTTCCTGAAACGGCACGGCAGTTAGAACTGATTTTGGAAAACTAGTACAAAACAATAAGGAATTGAACATTTTTTACAACGACAGCACCAGGAGATGAGTAAACTCAAGAATCTGTAGAGTGTAAATACATTGAGAAACACATTTTACACTCAAACTGTTTGCACATCATAGACAAGGAATTTAGACAATATAAATAAATGTTCAGCACAAGTAATAAGTATAATGGAAAGTAGACATAGGCCTACACTTGATTCAAATGTCATTACTGTGATCCGATTGGTGTGCTCTGCAGGTTTACTATTGTTCTAAATAACAGTGGGATTTAAAATATTGGAGAAAATATGGAGATGTTCTTTCGTAGTGTGTGGAATATGTGATGCTGTAAACATGTAAGTATTTCAGAGTTGTGTTGGGTAAATATGTAGCAATGGATGAAACAATTTTTAGAGTGAGTTTTTGTAATATCATTAGTAGACATTAATTATGTTGTTTAGATGGCATTTAACAACTAAGACAGAAAGTATGATTAGAAAGAGACAGAGTGGAAAGGGTTGGATTTATTTAACCTCAGTGTGCTAGACTTCTTATAGGTAATGTGTCCCGAGACCTGGACTCCCCCTCTGAGTTAGAAAGGCTATGATCCCGACCCTCCAAGCAGACAAAATACCTAACCCAACAGGAGACTCCTCCTTCTCCATCGAACAGACAGAGAATCAGAGCTGAAACAACAACAACAACAACAACAACAACAACAACAACAAGACTACATCCAGAACTGCAGCCAGAACTATCTCCACCTGTGGCATCCAGAACCAAACAGCATGCTGACATACAGAGAGATACTCTCATCAGTCCCTCAGACAGGGCATGAAGTTCCAAGCTGAGCCACGAGATTTGGCACAAGAGCAAGGTGTGGGACATGAGAGCGGAATCCGCCCTCCATAAGAACAGCAGAGAGACTGTAAAGGAGGAGATGAAATGCATAGCAGTGCAACAACAGTGGCATGATGGGGGCTGCAGATGTGACTGGGCCAATGGCTGCCTAAAAGAGTTACAGCGGATGGATTCAACAGCTGATGGACTGAAGAGAAGACAGAATCAGAGGAGTTGGCATGGTCGATTAGAAGTGAGGAGGCCGGGGTCACGGCTTGAGAAAACCAGGGGAGGAGAAAAGGAGAACGGGAATGAGTGAGTTTACACATAAACACACTTATTCACAAAACGCACATTTAAATAACTTGAATTAACTTCATAAATATGTAAAGACAGAAAGATTTATTAACCATGAATCAATCAATTGGTAAATAAAAAATAGCAGTAAAGAGGAAACTATTAAAGTAAAATGAGAATCATCCTAAACACACTGAGGGATAAAGGGGGAGACATGACAGAGTAGAACCATATTCTTCAATATTTCATTTCACAAATCATTCTTTAAGAGATTTTTATTCACGTGTGAATAAAGTAGTGATCTCATTTGTTACAATATTGATCACCATTAAAAGGATAGTTTTAGGAACCACTCTATATGACTAACAATGTTAAAGGGAGAGCTGGTGCCAAGCCACATATAAAATTCCAATCTAAAGTATTGATTTCCCCATTGTAGCATAGTTATTACCATAGGAGGGCTTTAAGATGGAAATATAAAATGACTTCTGTTTTAAATCCTTGATAAAGGAGGGAGTAATTGTTGCATGTTCGGACACCCAAGGTTCCACACACTGCTAAAGAGTTTAACATTGTTTTTTTGGTGGACCAGAATTGAAGATGAGCTATGAAATGCATAGCAGAGCTACACAGATCCTAGTAATGTTTTGACACAAGATAATAGTGATGTACACAAGTTTCTGAAATAGATCTATTAGACATTTTAATACTACTTTAATACTAAATGAATTGCAGTTGTAGTACTATAAGGAAGTGAGTTTTGTACCAAGTTTAAGGAAAGGTGGGAGGCAGAAGTCCCAATGAAAAGTTAGAATCATCTTGAAAATCATAGTTGAAATCGTGAATGAATAAGGAATGGCGCTCCGCATATGACATATTTTTGTAGATAAAAGGTACCCGCCTATGCTGAATTACCTCCGAAAAGACTCTGCAGAGCACGACATGGCCAAAAGACCGAGACCAAATGACCTTTGACCCTGACTGACAGTGTGACAAAAGCACTGTCCATGACTGACTCTGGGGTGTACCTGACCAAACCTGACAAACCAGACAACCAGACAGTGTGAGTGTGAATGAATGCCGGCATGTGATCAGTGTAACTGCATGATTCTAAAACAATAACTAACCAAGCATGTTTTTGGACTAACATATTATTTTGGAGCTCCAAGGGAAACGAGAGGTTTCCTAAAAATTCCACAAAAATGGAAACCGCACATGTGACCCGTTTCTAATCCACTTGATATTTTACTCCCACAGGAGTTGGCGGTTTGCAAATGTAAAACTCAAACTAAAATCTGAAGGACAGAGAGAAACACTTATTTTCACTGAAGTGTTTATTGTGGAAATAATGATAATGGATGTAAAATTGTAAATAATGTTCGTTATGTCCCTAACCAAACCTGACAGTTTTTTCCCCCCTCCCCATTACAGGGTTTTGTTACACATGAGTTCATGTGTAAAAAGGGGGGAGTGTGTATAATGTCAACATGTCTGTAAAATTCACAATTACAATTTTTCTTTTAAGGATTGACAGAAACCTTCCGCCCCAACCCAGATGTTCAAACTGAGCATTGAATGATAGTTTTATAATTAACCTGGGGATAAGATACTGTTTGATGAATGTTGACATGTTTCTAAATATTGATTGAATTATAACAGGTAACACATATGCAGAAGCAGTGGCCAAGGGGCTACTGTGAGAGATGTAATTCCAGAATAGAATACTGAAGAAGTTGACCTGTGATAATGAAACCATTTTGTAATATTTTAACAGACATTAGAGTAACTGAGGTTTGAAATGTAGAAAGAACATATTACAGTTAAGTTAAACTAAAACATAGTAATGTAATGAGACCGAATTTAATTTAGACAACATATTGTAACTAGCCTGTTAAAGAATTAGAAGTAAAAGCCATAGACTTTATTGTTTAGTTAATTATGGGGATATACATTTAATTTAAATTCATAATAGAAAGATATTTGATGACAGTATGTTGGAATTCTGTATTCATTTTTCAGCTTGATAATAGACAGGTCGAAGCCGTATTGCCAGGTGCAATCCATGGGATTTCTGCACACGATCCAAGCAGAGAATGACGTACCTTACAGGACAGATACACTCAGGAAATCATTCACTCTGACAGCATCATGACTTTAGTTGTTTTTGAATCCATAATGAAATTGTATTACATAACGTTAGTGTGTCTTTACCACAAACAGGAATAGTTCATTGTTATATTTAGATTTGAGAAAGATTACAAGGTTTTTATTTAGTTCACCATGAAGATGTTTTTTGTTTGTAACATATGCCCAGTAGTAAGATTCAAATATCAGCAGGTTCTGAATTATTATTCCTCTGTCCCACAACCAACAAGCATGTGGATGGGGAGAACTATATCTACTAGAACCAGCAGAGATTCATAAATTACACCAGAGACACAGTACAAGTAAATAAAGAGTAATATTTAGCTATTTTCAGATAGTTTAATCCTTCTTATACTTTGTAAAAGAACAAGTGCCTTTACACCAGATACAGTAAGAAGATGATTTATGATGTGAAAGGAGGGAGTTAGACGTTTTCCATACATACCAAGCTAATTGCTGCTATTTTACAAAGTGACATTAAAGGTTTAAGCTAGAAGTTATGCACAAATGAAAAACTTCATATTTATGATGAATATGTATTCTTATTTGTATTTTTTTTACTTTTATGAGTTATGTACCATGCAATGTTCGGATGAAGAACTAATTGATTTCAATATGATTTACATACCTTAAAGGGTATGTAAGGAGGGATTGTTAGAAATTAAAATCAATGTTGATATGGCGTAATTTGAATTAAATACACTATTTAATTTAAATCAGTTTTATTCTGAAAAACCGGAAGTTCACTAACTATTAACTTAATACTTTTATTCTGAAAATGATTCACTTCCGGTTAGCATTAGCATGGGGCGAAATGCTGCATTTTCAAACCGTGAATCAAAGGTGAAATGACATGTGATGTTGTACACTGAGCACACTGGGTTTACCACTCATTTATTACCGCTGAATAACGTTTATTAGGGAATGTTTAAATAACCACAGCCACCTGAATGATATAATTTAACAACAGAAAAAGGCAGGAATTGCATTGGACCCGCCCCCGACGACGCCGGCCAATAGGAGAAGACCTCAGATGACAACAGGAAGATAAAGCCAATAATTGACCTCTTCCACCTGCTGACCTGGACTGACCGGTCGGATGAGGAGAGCTCCTCCACTCGCACATTTCATTTGTACACCACCGCATCTTTTGTGTAATTAAATGCTGTTAACTTTTATAAGCTTCCCTTGACTCTTTTCAGTCTCTCCTGCCTTCAGGGTTCTAGAATACACTAACAGTGGGCCCAACCCCTGCTCTGGTCCAAATGCCGGGAGAACCTTGTCATCTTGACGGCAGGAGAAAAAGAGACCGACCCAAAGACAGAACAGGCTTACATGCAAAAAACAAAACAGGAGGAGCTGTGGTAAGGTTATCTCATTGGGAGATGTAAAAAGATGGCGTCTCTTAGCGAATCAGCGCGAGCCAGCCAGATAATAAACAAGTGTCTCTGAGGTGGTAGCAAAATACATCTGGTGTCCGTTATCTTCACATTCTTACATAGACTTTCACACACACCCTTTTCTGCAGCATTCTAGAGGCCTGAGCTGTGTCCAAAGAATATCCCCTTGCTCACAAAGATAATCATTTCATTTCTCATATTTCCAGCTTTTGTTTACACAGACTGCTATTATTAAATACAAAGTAATTAAGTACGCACATGAATATATAAAAACACACTTCTTATATATCAGGGGACATTAAGATGAATATACCAAAAATACGCTGTATCAAACTTTCACTTCAAACTTTCAAGTTACTTGAGTTTTCCCTCAATTCCTCAATTATTAGGGCGTGGTCACATTGAGTGACAGCTCTGTCAAGTGACTGCTGCTGTTAGCTTCTTGTCTCTCTGCTACCTGCTCCGTGAACCTAGCTACAGGGACTCTTCCTGCTCGGTTCATCCAGGGAACACAACTTGAAGCCGGCCGTGGTTGTTTGTTCTTCATGCTTATATATCGGACTATTATGACTCGCTCTGCGGTTAAAACAGACAGTGCATGAATGCGGTTTTGTGGTAAGTGAAATGTGAGTACTTTATTTATGTGTTAATGATTTTAATCAGCTACGTAATGAATGTTAAGGCTTGGGTTAGCGTGTAAGCGAGTGGTAGCTACATCGGTGCTAACTATGCTAATAGTAGCCTCGAAGTTAAAATCATAGACTATATATATAAAGGTTAAAACGAAATAGACAAGTGTTAAGCGTTAAGTGGGATAATACTGTACAACAAACGGCTTCTGTTTGAGGTTGATAAAATAAGGTCATCCTTGTAACTTAGAGAGATATTTTATTATGTAGGTAGGAACTGTAGGCATTAGGGATGTAACGATACCAAAAGCTCACGGTACGATAATATCGCGATAACAAGTCCACGGTACGGTATTTATCGCGATATTGAATAATAAAGGGGGGGGAAAAAAATTTTTTTACTCGGAAAATGTTTCTTTATTAAATAATAAATCTGATTTGTACAGCATTTTAGTAGGATAGCAGTATTTTAAAGTGTCAAAAACAAAGTGACAGTAACAGACTGGAACAAGAAAACCAGTGTGTTTGTACCTAGGCTACTAGTACTAACAAACAAAGTAGGCATTTTCTTTGTGCCACTGCATCTCACAAATAAACAAGGACATTTAATAATCAGACCCTGCAATAAAATAAATCAAGTTTCACTTTAGTTTTTCAAGTAACTCAACTCAAACTCACTAGTCACTCACTCAGCATCATCAGACAGGTTTTTAGAAATATGAGAATGTCCACATTTCCAGGTATTTATAAGCTGGGATGTTTGGGCATTTACAATATCCCCTGCTCTGGAAAAAACTCTCTCGCTTGGTACTGATGTTGCTGTATGGAGTCAGATTTGGGTCAATATTCTAGCGCGTAAAACAAGCTACTCACGAGCAGAAAATGTGCTTTTACACGCGCATGAAATGACCCTTGCACGCAGATTAAACCCCCGCGAGCGACTATGCGCTCGCGAGCGAGAGAGACAGCCCTCTTGCTCCCTCGCGGGAGTGTCAGCCTCACTTGCTCGCGGAGTCTGTCTACGCGCGCGTGAAAAGTTTCTGACACTTTGGGGCGGAGCCACTGGACTTTGATTGACAGCTGCCAGGAAGCCCGGAGTTGCCAGGTTTGATAAATGCCTGAACTACCAAGAGCCGAGGAGTGACAGCTGCAAGATCAGTTGGACGAGATTGAATGGTAAAGTTGTCCATAAAAAACTAATATATTCGTAAAGTGTACAGCTAATATATATATATATATATATATATTTATATATCAATTAATTTGATATAAAATAAATGACACATTAATTCTAGGAGTGCAATACTTTTACAAACACTATAGTAATAATATGCATTCATTATGACAATATCATACTATTACTATAGGAGTGTTCTATAGTGTGTTAAAAATAGAACTACAGAAACACTATATATTATACTATAGTAGTACTATTTAAAATAATATAGTCTTAATACGGAAACACCAACAAAAACACTATAGTAATACTTTTACAAACACTATAGTAATAATATGCATTCACTATGACAATATCATGCTATTAGGAGTGTTCTATAAACAACTACTGAAACACTATATATTATACTATAGTTCATCCATCCATCCATCTTCTCCCGCTTATCCGTGGTCGGGTCGCAGGGGTAGCAGTTCCAGCAGAGAGCCCCAAACTTTCTTTTCCCTGGCGACATCAACCAGCTCTGCCTGGGGGATCCCAAGGCGCTCCCAGGCCAGCGAAGAGATATAATCCCTCCACCTGGTCCTAGGTCTACCCCTTGGTCTCTTCCCAGCTGGACGTGCCTGGAACACCTCCCTAGGGAGGCGCCCAGGTGGCATCCTAACTAGGTGCCCGAACCACCTCAACTGGCTCCTTTCGACGCGAAGGAGGAGCGGCTCAACTCCGAGTCCCTCCCTGATGACCGAACTTCTCACCTTATCCCTAAGGGAGACACCAGCCACCCTGCGGAGAAAACCCATCTCGGCCGCTTGTATCCACGATCTCGTTCTTTCGGTCATGACCCATCCTTCATGACCATAGGTGAGGGTAGGAACGAAGATGGCCCGGAAGACAGAGAGCTTTGCCTTCTGGCTCAGCTCCCTTTTCGTCACAACGGTGCGGTAAAGCGACTGCAGTACCGCTCCCGCTGCTCCGATTCTGCGGCCCATCTCACGCTCCATTGTTCCCTCACTCGAGAACAAGACCCCGAGATACTTGAACTCCTTCACTTGGGGTAAGGACTCATTCCCTACTTGGAGTGGACAGTCCATCGGTTTCCTGCTGAGAACCATGGCCTCAGATTTGGAGGTGCTGATCCTCATCCCAGCCGCTTCACACTCGGTTGCGAACCGATCCAGTGAGTACTGAAGGTTGCAGACCGATGAAGCCATTAGAACCACATCATCTGCAAAAAGCAGTGGTGCAGTTCGGTATACTATAGTTATACTATTTAAAATAATATAGGAATACTACAAAGATCTAGATACATAGTATTACTATTGAAATATTATAGGGCTACTATAGCTAATAAAATGGCACTACAGAAAAAACTATAGTAATACAATAGCTGGTGAAAAATACTACAGAACACTACAAACTTACTATAGGATACTATACAACTCTTATAGTATACTATAGTAATACTATAGTTCATTTCATAAGGGAGGTGCATACAGCAGACAGTAGCTAGCAGTTTTCGACAGATACAGCCCACTCAAAAATATATTGTTTTATATAAAATTAATTAATATATATATATATTAGCTGTACACTTTACGAATATATTAGTTTTTTATGGACAACTTTACCATTCAATCTCGTCCAACTGATCTTGCAGCTGTCACTCCTCGGCTCTTGGTAGTTCAGGCATTTATCAAACCTGGCAACTACGGGCTTCCTTGCAGCTGTCAATCAAAGTCCAGTGGCTCCGCCCCAAAGTGCCAGAAACTTTTCACGCGCGTATACAGACAGACTCCGCGAGCAAGAGGGCTGTCTCTCTTAAACCTGGTTTAATCTGCGTGCGAGGGTCATTTTATGCGCGTGTAAAAGCACATTTCCCGCTCGTGAGTAGCTTGTTTTACGCGCTAGAATATTGACCCAAATCTGACTCCATATTGCTGGGAAAGCAGTGGTCGCGTTAACCGAATATTTTATTTAACAATGACGGAAAAATCTGAAAGCAGTCCGTCATTTTGACAGATTAGAACAAACTCGGAACAGCGCCAACGTTTCCCCACAGCGAGGCTCTGGTGTTATGACGAGTTATGCATGCCCTCCAAAAGGAAATGATATAGTTTCCAAACCGTACTTTGCCGTACAGATCAATACATGTCTGAGAGGTTTTGCTTTACGCTGTGCGCGCTCCCGCGAGGTGCATGCACACACGGCATAACACCGCCCCCCCCCCCCCCCCGTTGACAGTTCACGAGCGTGCTCTCTTGTGATCTGTTCAGACCATAGACTGTATATATAAATGGACGTAGGGTCCGTGACGTCACCCATAGGATTCTGCAGAGTTGCAGAGAAGCCCTTAGTAGGCGGAGTCGGCCACTGACGGCTCGACAGTGACGTCAGAGTTCAACTCCCGCCTGCTCCAAATAAGGACAAAGAGGCGGAGCTGAGGCGGGACCTGCTGCCACCGAGCTGGAAGTTCCAGAGCTAGCTGAAGCTACCAAGCTAAGCTAACATGCTCCCCATCTGCACACTGCCATGGCATTTTACGTTTATAAGGTAAGCGGACATTAAACTATTCAGCAAAACTATAAATAATAATCTAAGTTATTGAGTTTTTAGCATAATACTTCAGAATCTTAAAATCCCTTAACGTTTGTATGCAATTGTGCTAAATTCAACACTGGAATCAAGCACATATTAATATGTTTGCATGACATTAGTTATTTATATTTTGATATCACTTAATTATACGTTTAATACATTCAAGTCAAGCTACGGTACATGTGATGGTAGCTAGTTAGTGCTCTTACCTGTGAGGCCTCCTCCAAACAGCATAATAACCAGATCCTTGACTTTAGACAAACAATTCAAAAGACAACATGTATTTAAAGACCAATCTTTATTTGAATGTGCCTCTTAACCTGAGATATTAGTTATACAGTAATAGTATCGACAATCTAAAAAAACTGAGCAACTCAACAGTCAACTTTATATTTCTTATTGTCTAAAGCATTTATTATTTTCATTTTTTCCCCCTCTCATATTCAGTGTGGACGGATTGAGACAGCATGGTGTCCAGAGAGCTGCAGAGACTTCAGGGAGAAACCTCCGTGAGATGGACGTCCTGTCTGTTGGTTTGGAGAGGACTGAGGGTCTTTCCTCAGCGAGGAGGACCAGGCCTGATGGAGGAGCCCATGCTGGGCACAGCTGATACCAACTGCACAGGCCTAGTCTGTCACGTTATTTGACTAAATGTGTTGAAAATGTTAGATTACACATTCACATCTGACTGAAGATTGGCCCCATTTATTTGTGACGTTGCAAACTCTGCGGTACAAGGTACAGGTGATGTGAAGCTCATAAAGCGAGGCAAATAGAAATAATCAGCTGATGGAGTGTAGATGTGGAAATAGCTGCATTCGATCAGCTGACTGCGTTTTCACAATAAAAGTAGTTTCTTAGTGAATGTCCTGTACTGGTCTTAAAATCTCATAACATCAGCTTTTAATGTTCCTCTTGGATGTTCTTCTTGACCCTCAGAGAAGGAGAACATGTCGTGTCTTTCAGGCATGTCCTTTCCTAACAAAAATGACAGGAAACATAAAACATATTATTGCAGAACAAGTGTGTTATTTATGAAAGCGGTGTGTTTGTGTGTTTAGGGGCTGTAGATATAATTATTTTGTAATTGTAATTATTTTTTTTATTTCAACAGCGAGCTATAAATGCTGTTGTGTTTTCTGAAATGCTGCGGCATTTTGTGAAATGCTGTGGTGTTTTGTGAAAAGCTGCGGCGTTTTGTGAAAAGCTGCGGCGTTTTGTGAAATGCTGTTGTGTTTTCTGAAATGCTGTTGTGTTTTCTGAAATGCTGTGGCGTTTTGTGAAATGCTGTTGTGTTTTGTGAAATGCTGTTGTGTTTTGTGAAATGCTGTGGCGTTTTGTGAAATGCTGTTGTGTTTTGTGAAATGCTGTTGTGTTTTGTGAAATGCTGTGGTGTCTTGCACTTCAGGGCCACCGTACCATTCAGAGGAGGATGCAGCACGTCAAACTGGAGCCAGGAGTGTTGGGGGAGGTGTTTGATATGCTGAGGCTGAAGGCAGATTTTTTTTTTGTTAACCCCACCCCCCTACAGAATAAGACAAGATTAATTGTACAAAAATATTTTTAAATAATAAACAAACAGGTGGTTGAAAACACAGCACACATTAAAAAAAACAAAAAAAACATGACAAGGTCGAGATACATGTTAATCATGGTTGACTATAGAACATCTGTGTTCTAATTCAGTTTTTTTTTTTAATATATATATCAATCAGTTAGGGAAGATTATTGAGTTTTCCTCAAAAGCTGTTGCCAGAGCAACACATCCGTCGCCATAAAACACGATATTGCTATAACTCCTATGAAAATGTTCAAAAAGTGCTCAAACTTCACATGTGTGCTAACAGTTCAGCCGTGAAGACATCTACATGACAGTTTTCAGATTTCTTCAAATGCCGTTGCCATGGCAACACAATGCTCGCCATGAAACACGGTTTTCTCATAACTTCAGTGAAAATGCTCCAAATGGCCCAAAACTTCACAGGTTTGGTAACGATGCAGCCATCAACACATCTAAGCGTATTATGGGGTGTCATCAAATACCGTTGCCATGGCGACAGATCATTCGCCATCAAGTTAGTTCAAAAGATTGCAGTTCAAATAGTCTGCTGCTTTTCCAAGCCTTTTTACTTTATTTTCTTCTCTTATCACATTCAAGCCCCCAGTGTTCATGTATCATTTCAATCTAAATTCTTCACTTTCTTCTTACACATTACATTTCAGCATAGCAGTTTAGCGTCAGCTTTTCAGCATAAAGCATTCCCACTAGCAATTTCTTCAGGAATTGCATTCTCTAGTTTCTTCCCTTCTTCCATTGTGATAATCAACCCAATAAGTGAGTGTGTAATGGCGGAAGATATTTAATGACACACAGTGTTTTGGCAGCAGTGCAGTCATATCCGAGTCCATTAGATAATGGTGCTAATATGGTGATGGAGCAGATAATGCCCTTTGCTCCACTTCCTTTCCACTATGTGGAATATATGGATTGAATACATTTCCCTGACACTGCACCACAAAAGCATCTACTATATTTCAATGTTAGTTCAATTCAAAACATCTTACCATTGCATTTTCTTTGAAAAGCTGACAGAAATTGGTAAAAAGCAAGAAAGAAGGCTGACTCATCGTCTTCCCACAGCTGCGGCCTACCTTTCTCTTTAATTTAAATGTGTTGGCCTATAATGCAGGACATTTGCACACTTGAAAATGTCTGCTGTGGCTCACAGTATACAACACTTTTACCACAAATATGCTAATTACACGCATGGCGGATAGTAGAAAAACTGCTCAAGCTGTGTAATAAATTACCCCTTCATTATGCAACAAGCTCCACTGCACAGAAAAATATTGCTGCTGTCAAATCTGCTTTTAATATATTCATCATGTGCAGCCACCACGGTGATGTGAAGCCTCTTTTTTGTTGGTGGTACTTATTGGTTACCATCTCTCAGTTATAATAAGGAGCTCATGTCATTACATTACATTGCATTTGGCTGACGCTTTTATCCAAAGCGACTTACAATAAGTACATTCGACCAGGAAGACACAACCTTGAAGAAAACAGAATCATATAAGTCAGAGATCAGGTCTTCTGGATCAGGGTGCCTCATTGTTTGGTTGCAAGATGGGCTACATTTAACAAGCTCTGAGATAAATGATGACTTTGTTAACATCAATAGAAAAATAGTGCTTCTGTAATTTGTTGTTTGATATATTGCTGTTGTCAGATGAGAAGTAAAGGGTGTTTTTAGACAACTTTGGCATTTTGGATGGCAATAGAAGTGCACAACTTTGGTCAACAACTATAGTGGTCTCGTTCCTTTGTCTTGAAGACAATGTTTTTTTTTAACGTGTTTATGGTTAGAAGCCTGAATTAAGACCTGTGGTTAACACAAGCTGAAGAGATTTTCTCGTTTTGACATAATCACGCTGACACAAGATGGCTTTAGCTTAGCAATGGTGATGCACAGCCACGCGACTGTGATGTAGTTTGCTTATCGCATTACATTAGCTTTTTACTTCTACTACTGACTTCATGTGTGGAGATTATCGATTTGCTGAACAAAATGTGTTAAGAATCGTAAACCTTGTTTGCCACAACTTCATTTTCTGCCATATACCAACATTTTGTGGAGAGACAACTTCCTGGCCAGCCTACAAAAAAGATGTCATCAGTGCACCACTCTATTGGATGGATTGTTCTAAAATGTGTACAGACATTCATGATCCCAGAGGATGAATCCTATTGACTTTGATGGCGTTTCTGGATGGAGAGCCAGAAAATATACCAGTCAGGATAACCTTTGGCGACAAAATAACCGTCACACAGCACCATACTGTAGTCACTTAAAATAATCCCTTTGCACAGGACTTTGGTTTTGCAAAACTAATGAAATTCCCATCGGCCTGAGGTGTCAATCAATCAATCAATCAATGTTTATTTATATAGCCCAATATCACAAATGTTACATTTGTCTCAGTGGACTTCACAGTTTGTACAGCATATCAGTATGACAATACGACACCCTCTGTCCTTAGACCCTCACATCATACAAGGAAAAACTTCCAGAGAAAACCCACAGTTTAAAGGGAAAAATGGGAGAAACCTCAGGGAGAGCAACAGAGGAGGGATCCCTCTCCCAGGACGGACAGACGTGCAATAGATGCCGTGTGTAAATTGAAAAGATAATACATTTGCAACATAGTGTGCTTTGTGTTTACTACTCAATAGCAATTTCTGAAAATCTCACATACTAAACTCAACCCAAATGTCATGCTCGGGGCTCATTATACTGACTTTATGCATACAGGAAACATTTTTATTTTACAGCATTATCCCTGCAGAAGGGTCCATCGCAACAGCATAATGAACAATGAGCAAAATAAATACACTACGACAAACATGCTATCAAAATTCAATGCTTCAAAGCTTATGACCATAAAGATGCTGCATGCACATTATTATCTTAAACTTATACTTTTTGCAAAATTATACAACTGTAAATAAATAGTAATTTTGCCCTAAAAAGCTGCATTTACTGGAAATGTGTACCTTTTTATTTGATGTTAGTTTTTTTCCTTTTTACCCAATGTAAACATAGTGTTAGTTGTGAGAGAATATTTTTAATCCAATCTGTGTATTTAGAGGTTCTCAGTCTTTCTGGAAAACTGTTAATCACAAAGTAATGCTTTTCGTTAAACCGCATATACTCCTGCCTGTAATGTGATCCTGCGTGTAACCTACAGGAGGACAGGTCAAGAGGTCATCTGACTTCCTGTGGGGTGAGGGGTTTGGGGACATGAGAAGTTGCAACACAAAGGTGCCTTTGTTCCGATGTCTGGTACTGATTAGGGAAAAGGCGGGAATATAGATCCCTCCTCTTTTAATGTATGTCTGTGCTGTGGTCCTTTGTCTCGAGAGTTTGCTTAGTGTCTCATAAAGAAAGTGTGAGATACTCTGTGATCTCTCCGGCCGTATTTTCGTACTCTTTAATAAACTTTCAGTGTTTTGGCTAAGGCGAATCCAGCTTCTATCCTTTCTGCACAGAAGTTTTCCTCACATTAGTTTCCTTTAGTTTTCACTTCCTTCTGGCCAAAAATAAATACTGTAAGTAGTAGTACACATGCCGCTTTCGTCTCATTAGTATGCATACAAAGTGACAGATGGACACGCCCCCAATTATGCAAATGAGCTAAGTCCCGCCTCCCATTGTTCGAGATCCTTTGATGTGGGGGTGAGGGGTCATCACCCGTAGGGGTGAAATGCCCTCCTGTGTAGCGCCTTTGTTCGAGATCCTTTTGATGTGTGTTATGTGAAAAGCCCCCTGGCTAGCGCCTTTGTTGTCTAATTCTTTGATGTGTTGATTAAGTCTCTTTGAAGTTGTATTGTATGGCCCCCCTCAGAGCCCTTTTGTAGTCTAATTCTTTGATGTGTTGATTAAGGCAGACTCTTTGAAGTTATGATGTCTAATCTAATTATGATGTCTAATCTAATTAGCCTTTGGTGTTTGCCCTTTGATGTGAGGTGTTATAACAGGCCGGTGTGAAGTCACACTGGTGTGCTATAAACCTTTGATGTTAATCTAGGTGTCTCTTTGAAGTTATGTGTGAGACTGTCTACCCAGCCCCCCTCCCAGCCTCTCCCCCCTTTTCTACCCCCTTCCTGGGGCTATGACGTAAGCAGATAGTGGGGGGTGGAATTAGGTGAAGATAGAAATATGCTCAAACTAAATAACAAGACAGCAATTCCATTTACCCAGTCACCTTTTCAAAAAGGAAAAATGGCAAGAGACGCCTCGAATGGGGTTTAATCAGCCTGTGACAACTTACCGCCATC
The DNA here is from genome assembly GCF_902827175.1 of Gymnodraco acuticeps. Classification (NCBI taxonomy): domain Eukaryota; kingdom Metazoa; phylum Chordata; class Actinopteri; order Perciformes; family Bathydraconidae; genus Gymnodraco; species Gymnodraco acuticeps. The sequence continues at coordinate 163,377 of NW_022990612.1, read as the reverse complement.
CGTCCGTAGATGGCGTCCGTCAGTCAAGAAACGAATGCAGCAGCAGTGCGGGGGTCAGACGCCTATAGCCTGTGCACAAACTTATCTCGTGACCTCTTTTGGTCATGCACACGTTCATGTGTGTTGGAGGAGGGGCTCTGTGAGGAAGTGGCAGATTTCCCCCCCGGTTTGACTGCAAAAGACTCTCACTTTCTCCAAAATGACCTACCCCCCTACTTTAAGAACAATTAACACACACACACACACACACACACACACACACACACATTGGCGGCTCCAGCTTTTACAGAGGGCTCCGCCTCCCCCTCAACATAACAAGTCCCGCCCTCCTCACCAGATCATTTAAAAGTAAGGGGATGGAAATAGATGAAAAAATAAATACGCTCAAACTAAATACAAGCCAGTCATTTCCACTCATCAAGTCACCTTTCAAAAAAGAAAAATGGCCAAGAGAAGCCTCGATATGGGTTTAATCAGTGAGACGCCTGTGACAACTTACCGCCACCCGTCCTGAGCGCCAATCAAGAAACGAATGCAGTATCTGGGCCGGGTTCAGACGCCTCCAGCTGAAGAACTTCATGAAGAATGGACTCTGAAAAATGGCGATGTTTGGGGTTATGTATTCAACTATATGGCGAATGAACTGCATTTCTACAATCTGAAGAATGGAGAAACGTATGGACCCCGTAGTGTTAAAGCGACACTGACCTCAACAGATTGGGCTGTGTTAACTCTGGTGTCCTCCAGAGATCTCCAAGCAACCACTGTATCGGAAGAAGTAGTGCATCAAGAAACAGGCGTGGAACCAGCGGTGTACAAGATATTTGCAAAGAAAAGCAAAGAAACGCAGACAGCATGCGAGATCAAAGAAGAGTTTTCACCGCTACCCCTCAAGGTGGAGGAAGAAGAAGGAGATATTTCCCCGCCGCCAGAAGTGAGAAGAGTCCTGACAAGCACCGTCTGGGAAACTAAAAGCGGACCATCGGGGCGATGGTATTACCGCGCAAGCCGTATTGTGACGCTGGGGAAGGACCCCTCTGATGATTTTGTTTTGGAGTATTTCAACTCTACATGCGGGGTTTTTCAGACATCCTTGTGGGTGCCTCTGACTGCTTGGCTGAAAATGATTGATGGAAAAGCTACAAAGCTTAAAGAACTTTTTAAACAGAGTCAGACATCGATTGACATTATACTGGTGAAAAAGACTCTCACTTTTGCAGAGGACTCCGCCTCCCAATCAACATAACAAGTCACACCCTCCTCACCAGATCATTTAAAACTAAGAACCCCTCAAAGAAAAGCAGTGTGTTACCAATGTAAAAAGAGCGTCGGGGGTTGTCTTACGAAAATGTGTTATCTCTGTATCAAGATGATGTGTTTAAAAATGAATTTTGTGAAAAATACCAACTGTGTGAGAGACGTCATAAAGACACTCATTTTAACCACAGTGTTTGTTCTCTACAAATGTTTTAAGATTGTTACAAAATGTAAAAAATAAAAATAAAAGGTCTGGAGACTAAATTAATTCAGGTGACTCTGTCTTTATTAGGAAAACAAAAATATAATACAAATGGTTTAGGGGGTAAATGTAACCATCTTGGACTTAATAGTCTAACAAAATACTTTATCTGAATACATTTTTTCTTTTTTAAGCGCACTTTTTGAAATTATTTATTTGTTATTTCAGTGGAACAGTCCAGTTTTTGTTAACATCAATGCTTGCGCTATGACTGACATTGATATGGCTGACATTGATATGTATCAACCTCCATCTACTCCATCCGAGTCTCCAGGGGAATCAACAACTTGGCGTTCATTCGCTTCAATACGGCCATTCGGGACGCTCTACAACCGGGGCCTCATACGTCACATATGGTGACATAAGATATTTGCAGTAAAAAGCAAAGAAAACGCAGACAGCATGCGAGATCAAAGAATTAGACAACAAAGGCTATACACTGTGTTACTAAGATACTTTTAGACACACTTTTGGCGTATGCAACACTTGTTCAGTTAAACAAGGTTTTTTCTTTTCTGATAACCTTACATATTTTAGTTATTTTCTGCTACCAAGATACTTTAAGATACACCTTGATGTACGCAACACTTAACAAAAGGGTATAATATGAAGTACTTGGTAAGGAAGACTTTTTCTTTAAAGTAAAATAAAAATGGGAAACTACTATGCAAAACGCTCTGTATATATTGATCAGAATGTAGTCAATACCCTTTTAATAAGTGTAGTGATGAGGACGATTGAAAACAGAACGAGTAGTGACCCCAGTGTAAAAAGAATGGCTGAAGTTTGTAAACTGGAAGACATTTTGGATATCGTTCGTTCTGGCAGTACTATTCCGGGTCATTGGGAAACGATTGTAAACGAAACATTTAAAGTGGTCCTGGAATCTTCATGTTCCGAAACATTCTGTAACATTATCTCAGAAATGAAACAAACATCGAAAGTGTATCATGTGCTCTCATTGTATACTCTGTTTGTAGATGTAATGCATCTTTGTGTCGAAAGCAGCATACACATGAATATTCTGACTGAAGTGAAAAAACTCCATCACGATATTTCCAGTAATATGGGGAATTCTAAGCTGCAGCTTAGAATTCCCCATATTACTGGAAATATCGTGATGGAGTTTTTTCACTGTAAAACTTAATAAGTCCAACTCCAACTTAGAAAAAGTATGCAAACTCGTTGCCTCACAATAAGTAAGTTAACTTAACTTAGAATGGTGAGTATGAACAACTTGTGTATTCTAAGTGTGCTTCAATTAATTTTGAGAAGTACAGCTGACACAAACCTTTTAAGTTATGTAAACTTATGTAAACTAAGTTATGTAAACTTATGTAAACTAAGTTATGCCAACTTATGTAAACTAAGTTATGTAAACTTAAAAGGCATGCTTTGCATTAACCTATTTTTTTTTATTTGTGTGAACTCAATGAACAAATTAAACCCTACTTAAATATACAAATCACCAGAACTTAACCCTTTTAAATTCTACTAACTCGTAATTTCTAAGGTTTACTATTAAATTAAACAAACTAATTCCTGCTAACTAAGATAATTGTACTACAACAAATCTCTAAACACGTTGTGTAAACTCCAACAATCTCCAAAGATAATGCATTAAAAACACAAATTGATTCAATTGCAATATAACATTTATTTTCAAGTGCCAACAAACAGTGCTTTTTAAGTACTCAAAACCCTTATCTTAATAAAAACAGCAGTGCACAACACACCAATTGTAAAAATAAAAAATATATAATGATCACTATGAAGAAGAGTACATTGTACTTTGCTCTCAACAATTGACAGAGTTATAACAGTTTCCCCAGAGTAACAAACTTTTGTCATAACGTTTAACGGTGCAACTTTTTTAAGCGCCAAGTTCTATCTGATAGCTGATGACTATCTTGACTAAGGTCTAATCCAGTAGAGCGTTTCTCAAAGTTAATAGTTTAGGTGAGAGAGCTTTGGTTCCCAGTCCAAGCATCACTGTTTGAACGAACCTCAGAGTATTTGCCATGCATTTTGGGTGATCTAAATGCAAAATATATATCAGGCCAAATAACAGGCCTGTGGAAAGTTTTTGATCTTTTCCATGACAATACCTCCCTCAAGCACAATGTCAGTGGAGATGGGCTCGAGTTGCATTGAGCTCGGACCCTCCTGAGGACTGTCTTCGCTGAGAACAGTCAGCACACCAACAGTGACGGATGATAGGGCCTCATCTCTCGTTGTATCCTGAAAAGAAAAACACGTTATTTAGACTATCATCGCTACCTATTAGAGTAGGTCTTCCTATGAAAACATTCATGTTGCATTTGCATTAAAGTCTTCGCTAAAAAATGTAGCTGAAGTACACACTCAAACTGCGTTGTAACATTATATCCAAAAAGGTTCTGTAAATGTGGTATGAGGAAACTAATGCTATGGATGCAAATACAGCTAGGAACGTGCATTTATTTTACACCTCATTTCTAATCTAGACTCCTGGTCATGGAATTTAGTGTACAGTATTTTGAACACACCAAATTAAATCTTTTGGTTGCAAGTTTGTGTAAATAAGGGATATGACTTTTCAATAAATGCAAATCAAACAGTTTTTTTGTGTCCAAGTACTTACAAAGCATGTCTTAAAGAAATCCTTGGAGTCGTCGCCAAGAACAATCGGAATGCCTTTGAGGACAACAGAGCGCTGTTCAGTCACGTCCGGTGTCTAATGATAGAGATAAAGAAGATAAAGGTTAAATGACAAACTCACAAGATGAAACATTTTGGCCTTTTCCATCTTTTGGAGGGGTTGTTTTAATTATTTTAGAAGGCTTTTGAAGTAGTACCATATCGTCATCAATGTATGTGACAAAAAGTTGCTAAGTTATATTACTTACCGGCCAGTTGATGCTCTGCAGTTTCTGTCCCACCGATCCTTTTTTTGACTTGAACAGTTGGATGAAACGTGGGGTGTGCTGGCCCAGAGCCTCAAAGAAGTCTGCCTCGAGGTTCCGACTGGTAATCCGATTAAATTCGGCAAATACCTGAAAAAGTAGAGAAGGGGGTGGGGTAGGAGATGGAAAGCCAGCACATTAGGAAGACATTAGTTTAAATCATAACAATTGTGCAAGCAGGCAACCACTATGGCTTAGATAGAAAGGCAGGGTACACGTCTAGCCATCAACAATATAATATTGTATGCTGAGATTTCAGGCCTCTATAATTAATATAATATTGTTTTGATTTATTGCTGCAACGTTTTGTTTACTAATTGATTAGTCGATCAAAAAATTAGAACAATAATATTTGCCAAATGTTATGATAATGAAAAATGAGCAGAACTTACAGGTCCACTGCATCGAAGGTTTTCGATCTGCTTGGCAAATCTGAAAATCAAGAACGACAAACCAATAAAAAATAATCAAACATCACATATACAGCAATTTAGAAACGACAGTGTTGTATTTACCTGATTTAGAATGCAAAACGTGTATTATGAAATAAGTGAAAATGAGAAGAGGACTAAATTGCATCCATGCTATTGTTGTGATCAAATTCTAGTGATGTTAAAGGGCCCATGTCATGGCCATTTCCACATAATTCCATTGTTAAGGTCTACTAGAATAGATTTATATTGTGCAATGTTCCAAAATCACATTGGTTTCTCATACAGCATCTCTAAACTACGTGTATTCACTGAATTTCACTCTGTCCTAAAGCTCCCCCCCCCCTCCCCTCCCTGTGAGCCCAGTGTGCCCTGATTGGTCGGGACGTTGAGAAGCTCCCAGCTGCAGTCTGAGCTGCAGTGTGCTCTCCGTGGCGGTGTGGTTTTCTGATTGGCGATACACACCTAAACACAGCCAAACTCATCCTGAGCACACACAAACACTCACAGCCGAAGTAAAAACAATAAGTGTGGCTTGATATTGAGTAAGAAAAAGGTTGATAAACGCTGTGAGATTCCAACTCGTCTGTCAGCGCTCACGGAGCTCTATGCACGTCAAGGCTCTGGGTGGGGCAACTGGGTGTTCACACGTCATAACGGCCAGGAAGAAAAAATTGGAAAATTAGAAATCTCCAACGAGGCGTTTTGGGGAGGTATTTTCTGTGTTAGAGTTTTACTCGCTACAGGGTGTACTTTAAGGGTTTGTGACTCTGCAGACCGTTTACATGCAGAAAAATCTTCATCACACAAGGGGACGGGTAAGAACCGGAAAAGCATGACATGGGCTCTTTAACATAAAGCTCTTACGCCGCTGCTCATAGAAAAAATACAAACGATCAGAGAGGAATTGTGTAGTGTGTAAAAATACCTTTTACTGCTGTGATCATGGAATGTGTGGAGTTGCCACCATCTGTTAAAGCCTGAATGGGGAAGAATAAAACATTTGAAAGCAGATATTTCTAACAAAAACATAGACATTTAATCGATTATAGCAAAGATTGCAAACATGACAAATCATCACCACATTTTTGTAATATGGCATAGCCTTTAAATCACAAAGACCTGGATATTACAACCATCAAATACATATTATTCAACTGAGTATGCCAGCCAACATCTTCACTATTATAACAGATTATGGTTACATTGAATGTAAACACTATACTCTTTTTAAATGTAGACTAATATCAGTTAGCTTTTAAACTATGCTAATTTAAATCAAGTTTCATCAAATGCACTTTAAACATATGCAGGAGTGAAACAACCATTTCAGTTGGTATCTCCATATGATTATTGTAAAATAAACTATTAAAAGGTAATAGACTACTATTACTGTGTAATACATGATTCAACTGTCACACATTGTTTGGGATTTTTATTTTTTTTGACAATTTCAGTTGATATATTTGAAAATTGAAATCCATTAATCTGATGCACTTTGAGAGCAACATAAATAGGATATAAATAGTGTGTGCTCATGTAACAATTGTGTGCATTTGTAAACAATTAAAATAGAAAGAAACTGATTGTATAATTTTCAACAGTGACTTCAGACGGCAAGAATGTTACATCTACACCTCACGTTGGAACCTGACGACCCCCGCCACTCCCCGTTGCGGCGAATTGTAACGCCCACAGACATAGCCGCCAGACACATTTAGACTCTAGCTGTGTCCCCGCCAAAAGAGCGAGTCGCGGTGAAGTAATGCCCGGTACATGGCCAAGCCAGCTCCGCGGAGCTTGAGGTTGCACCCGCAGTCTCCACCCAGGCACGGCCGCCCGTAGCGGGAGGGTCTCTCCGCCAGCGCCGCAGTGACGGCTTGCAGCACCGCGGAGCTGGCGGAGGGACCCGCAGTCTGCACCCAGGAACGGCCGCCCCTAGCGGGAGAGTCCCTCCTCAAGCTCCCGATCCCGCACCGCAACCCACTTGGAGTATATACTGATTGGCGCTCACACGTTGTGAAGTGTAACTTTATACTTTGTTGTAGGCTAATATATAAAACTGAACACAGCCACAAGTCACGGCATTAGGCTAAAACACTGACATTAATAATGAAGTTACTCACGTGCTAGTCTTTGTTCAATGCGTTCTAAACAGAACCTCAACTCATACAAAAAATACTTAAAAACGTTTATGCAGATAAATCAAGTCAGCCCTTGTCTATCTCCGTATATTAAAGAGCCTGTGACACGAGTTTCCCCCATCATCCAAACCCATCAATTTGAGTAAATATTGTCCCCTTGAAAACCGTTACTGAACTGATTTTGGATATTTGTACTTTGATAACCATTAATCTGCCCTTCAATGTTGACCATTTCCTGGATCTGCTCGGGGATTCTTCAAGTCCCGCCAAATTATGTGTGACGTCATTGCGGGCACAGCGCTCCAGCTGTACCGTTCAGGATCCCAGCATCTGCATGTAAACGTACGATGGCGCACACAGCAGCAAGCTCAGACTGCGATGACAGTTTAATTTTGAACGTGTCTGAGAGCTCATATGAGGCTGAAGGATCGCTTTATGTTGTATCTGTTAGAAGTTTAGGAATTAGGTGCGTCAATATGGGCGATCATACGGTCATGTTGCCAGTGGTGGAATGGGACTAAAAATCATCCCGGGACTCTCGACCGGCCCACTTCGGTACCGCTAGTAAATTGTCAACGGGGGGAGTGGGGGATGTCAGGGGCGGCGGGTGCTGTAGATAGTAAATATAAATATGTAAATATTTGTGTCACTGCATCCTGGTAAAATACAAATATAATGCAATGTCTGCGTCTTTGACATTAGCGCTGCTAGCCACCTGTGCCCTGTACTACGAAGCCAGTTCAACAGACCCTGGATATGTTTGAGTAACAAACAAACTAACAACAACAAACTAACAAACGAGATCTCGCTAAGCGGTCCTACGACGCTGGTTATCAACTCGGTAAATCAAGCCAGGGTTTCTCTTTAATTACATTTGACTCGAGTGTTTCGTCAACATAATGTGTTGCTTAAAATAATACTTCTGCATACAGTATGTGACACTGTAAGTGTTGCACGGCCAGATACGGCTGGAGAAGCTGACTCAGATAAGGAAAGATATGATATATTATGATATTATATGATCGATGATCTGATTGATGATGTAATATGAATGATAAGTGCGACACGTCGGCGTCTTCTCTGCATAGGCCTACGGCAGTTTAAACTGTATTTCCTTTATCCTGTAATATGACTTGAGAGATTTAAACTCCGCACACTGAGTTGATCTCTTTTCTATAGACGCCGGAGGCGTAAAAAAAGTTATTTAGCCTTCCCAAACCTGAGCCTCACGCGCCGCCTATGGGGGATGTGCTAGTGACTTATCCGACCGGCCCACTTCGGTACCGGCCCATCGGGATTCGTCCCGATGGCCAGTCCGCCACTGCACCCAGCCCACGTAAACTGTCGCTGCGGGGAAACGGTGGACCTAGTGTCCCGATCGGAGTGGGAATAATAATAATAATAATCCGTGCATTTTATCCATTAATTTCCCCAACATTGTGGTGAAAAAAACCACACGTTTAATCCATGTTGGTGTACTACAACTACAAAAAGCATCGGTTTGTTTTCTCATCAGGAAATGCAGACCGGCTCAAACAAACGATTTGTAATCATCATTCTCACGATCATTTAATCTATCATATGTTCGCCGAATTGACATGAAAGCACTAATAAATGTAGTTTCATCCACTTGAGTTTACAACTACAAAAATAATCAATTTGTTTTTATATCACATCCTACGGGAGGAAATTCAGTAGCTCTCACTACCAATTTTTAATCCTAATTTAATCATCATCTTCACCACGATCATTTATGTTTATGTTCGACGAATTGACATGAAAGCACTGACAAATATGAATATACTGTAGTCAACTTCATTAAAACGTTATTAACGTGACTAAACTCAGTAATTCACAATTTCTACGCATGACAACACAGTGAAGCGTTCCCGCATTGACGTCACTTCCGGCTTCCCCCAAAACTTCAAAATGAGTCGAAGGAATTTCCCCGCGATGATCGAAATTATTGATATTTAACGGAACGGTATCGCTTTTTCTTTTTTAAACTGACGGTTCGAGATTACTAGTAGCCCAATATTTCATTGCACAACAGTTGTTGGGATGCTGTCACAGGCTCTTTAAATGTTGACACTCTTAAGACTATCTTCTGGGCCAAGTTACAACACGATTTCGCCACATTATGTCTGCAATAGTTAAGATAGCATTAGCTAACATTAGCTAACGTTAGCTAATGTTATCTTAACTAGCAAGCATATAAACCTTGAGATTAAATACAACAAGACAGCAAAACGGTTGGGATGTTAATATGTACTCACCAAAGCAGTGTGCTAAGCACAAGATTCACTGTAATGCGACAATGACAATGACCATAGCGGCTAGCCATTGAGGAAACGTCCATCTGCTGCAGGGCATGTTCGTAAATGTTCCAGAAACTTCCAGAAAGTAACTTTGAGCGCCAAGTGGTCAAGGATGATCTGCGCATGTCATAATGTTCCCCATTTCCACTAACTTAGTTTTTCTAAATTAGCTCACATCAATTACATTGAGTTAGTTAGGTTTTTCGACCCCGCATTACAGCTTAATTATTTAAACTGAGTGTTATTAACAAGTTAATAAAACATAAGTAAGGCTTACTTATTCATTCTTATTTAACACGATGTTAGGTTTTACAGTGTGGAGACGGTCCTGGGGATGTTGCAATCAGTATAACTATTTGATTTTTTTGTGTGAAAAAATAAAAAAGTGTTTTTTTACATTTAAAAATGGTTGTCTTCATTCTAGCAAGGGGGACGTGTCTGATACATGTGTATTACAGTCCTTCTTTTTTGTGTTTTTCAGTGTTTTTCTGTGTGTCTGTACACACAAAGCACAAATCATTTAAAACAAACCCTGAATCAAATTTAGAGAGGACCATTAAGAGTCAGAATCTTAACGAAATCTACTAATACAAAGTACTTCATTATCTACTTTTCAGCTTTTATACACAAAAGTGTATCTTTCAGTAACTTTCTCAGAGAATTTAAGCATAAATCTGTCAAATGTTCAAAACAGCCTTGCTTCACTGAAATAGCCTCAAAATCACAAACTGCCATTAAGAGTCAGATTCTTAACGAAATTTAATAAAACAGAGTACTTTCATGGTAGTGGTCAGTTTTTTTTAAAAGAAAAGTGTATCTTTCGGTAACCTTTTTTGAGAGAATTAAGCATAAATCTGTCAAATGTTCAAAACAGCCTTGTTTCACTGAAATAGCCTCAAAATCACAAAATGCCATTAAGAGTCAGATGCTTTACGGAATCTAATAAAACAGAGTGCTTTCATGGTAGTGGTCAGCTTTTAAACATAAAAGTGCATCTTTCAGTATCTTTTTGAGAGAATTAAGCGTAAATATGTCAAATGTTCAAAACTGCCTTGTTTCACTGAAATAGCCTCAAAATCACAAACTGCCATTAAGAGTCAGATGCTTTTACGAAATCTAATAAAACAGAGTACTTTCTACAGATGACTCCTCCCACTCAACGCAATAAGTCCCACCCCACTCAGCAAATCATATAAAACTAAAGACCCCCACTAAGATGACCGTTGAAAAGTAGCCATGGATATGAGAAAAACCAAGTCTGATGTAGCCTCCCCTTATTATCACCAGGATAACGGATATGGGCTTAATGACTGGATGTTACAAAGTAGGGGAGAGGATGTTCCCGAAGAAGAGCTCTCCTCTATATCATATCCATGAAAGGTCTTTAGGACAAAAGAGGACCATGATAACATGACTTATGAAGAATATCTTTCTTTAAAAGATGGTATTATAGATAACCTTTATAGAAACAGTATATCTCATACCACTCGCCAAGATCGCAAACGACAATTAGCAGAAAAGAAAAAGTAAAGAAAAACGAAGAAAAAGACAAATGAAAAGGAGAAGAAAAATGAAAAGCAAACGCAGAATGCGAATGAAAAGAAAAGGGACCATAGGACGGAAAACCAAAAAGACAAAACGAAGGAAGGTGAAAAGAAAAAGGAACAAAGTGAAGAAATTTAAACTAGAGGATGCTGATGGTGTTGTAGAGCCATTACCGGATCATAATAATCTTATAGATCATCTACCGCTAACCGACTGCTGCGAATGTGTTGAACAAATACCAAAAGCAATGGCAGAGCTTTGCTTCAATATAATGAGAGAAAAAGCACGATACTATGGAATTGCCCAAATTGGCGACAGTGCCAGAACATGCATTAAAAGACTGTTGGAGGATCTCTATTCTAGTATCGGTTGTCATTACATCGAAGGATACGCCAAAACGTGTGACGATATAGACAAAGCTTTTGAAGACAATGATATGGTACCTGTCCTTACAGCTAAACAAATCCTACGCCAGGTATTCAACAGACCACAAGAAGCACAAGAAGCCCCAGAAAGGATTACATTCAGAGCTAATAATGGTGAAACCGAAGAAGAAGCAAAGCAGATTATAATCGTTGCGGGTGAAAGGATAGAGAATTTGCATGTGATGTTAATGCATTTATCTGATATAAAAAATGCATTCGTATACTTCCAAGAGACCCCTAAACATCTACTTTGGCAATGTGAATTGAACGATAAACCGATCACTGTCAATGAAACGCGGAGAGAAGCAGCAGTGCAAATCGTTAAGTATATTACCTTGTATGCACTACGGCATTAACTTGGTAAAATGTAATGTGTTTTTATGAAAGTGTGTTGAATGTTGTGTTTTCAATTAAACAACCATTACAAAATGAAAATGTGTTTTATTTTTTGCTTTCATATATAGTAATAGTATTGTAAACGAAACATTTATAATACATCTGTTGGTGTATTCGACAGGCTGCCACACAGCCTGCAGTCCGTCACCCCGACCCTCAGTATGTGCACTAAAGAATGGGCAAAGATTACGGCTTTTTTCGGTTTTCTAACCTCCATTATGCGTCTAAAAAGAGTTGGTTTTACTGAGGCACCATTTTTGCACGTATTGGATGTCCTGTGGTGCTGGTCAGTCAGAGTGGAATAGGCCTGCGTCATGGGTTCACACCAAAGCCATAAAGGAGTCTTTGTCACTGATGAGCGAGGTCATCTCTCTCCTCCACTGGCCAATAAACGTTCACATTCTCCACTTTTTTATGATTTTGTTTAGCTCACGGACCCCAAACAAAAGTACAAAGAATTGAATTATTCACAGGGAAATTAATAAAGGATTAATTTGCATTGATTTTGCTCCACCACAAAAGGAGTCATTTTCTTGACCATAAGGACTTTAGAGCAAACCCCCCATCCCTCAGCATACAAGCCCTCTGAAAACAGAGGGAGGGCACTGTAAAGACAAAGGATCAAACGTGGAGGGCAAAGAAAATCTAAAAAATCGACTTAGTATCAAAGAAATCATGTTTGAGTGCAAAACGTTTCATATTTTCCTGCTAACCTTGAATTATCCTGTCCTGTCGTTTTCGCTCACAGCTGTTTCTTACACATGACATGCATTGTTTTACAATTTATTACATAAGGTGAACATGTTTATGTGTTGCACAGGATATAATGGAGCCAAGTACGTATTAATAAAAACAAATGCTAGCTAACTGACTTGCATGAATCAAAATATATGTAAACCTCAATTATCAGTCCATCCTTTATGTTCTGTTTTTTATTCCGCTAAAACCATCTTTCTGTGTTTTTCTACCCTATTAAGCTAAATAACTCTTAACACTGGAAATGTTATAAAATGTTAAAAGGGCTTCTTGTGCTATATACACAATTGTCCTTCATTCAATTTGTCATTTAGGTTGCAAATAACCAGCATACCCACTGACAATTGGGCATAAAATCAGGTTTTTCCCCTCTTTTGGTGTAAACTGAGCTTGTGTCTAATCCATTCCAGCCAAACCAAACACGAGTAAAAGGAGAACAAGACTTTTCACAGGCTGTGGAGAATGCTGCTGAATAAGTCAAACAGAACAACACAGAGCAGAAAGGGGAACATTTGTCGCCACATTAACATACCGACTCCTCTATCAGTTTTGATTTATAAAGAACCTCTCCAAAACTTCACAGGCCAAATTATTCAAATTTAGACTGATGTTTTCTCAATTTGTGACCAAAAGCGTAATTTCACACAAAAGTCCCAGTCAGTCTATTCCAACAGACCAAGTGGAAAATCTCTCAAACTATTTAAACACAAAGCGTCAATTTGGAGATGTCTTTCTTTGATAGCCATATTAAAAGATACCATTGATCTTTTTGTTCAATTTGTTGGTTTGCTCACAAGTCCTTATGGTCAAGAAAATGACTCCTTTTGTGGTGGAGCAAAATCAATGCAAATGAATCCTTTATTCATTTGAATAATGTGAATAATTCAATTCTTTGCACTTTTGTTTGGGGTCCGTGAGCTAAACAAAATCATAAAAAAGTGGAGAATGTGAAAGTTTATTGGCCAGTGGAGGAGAGAGATGACCTTGCTCATCAGTGACAAAGACTCCTTTATGGCTTTGGTGTGAACCCATGACGCAGGCCTATTCCACTCTGACTGACCAGCACCACAGGACATCCAATACGTGCAAAAATGGTGCCTCAGTAAAACCAACTCTTTTTAGACGCATAATGGAGGTTAGAAAACCGAAAAAAGCCGTAATCTTTGCCCATTCTTTAGTGCACATACTGTGGGTCGGGGTGACGGACTGCAGGCTGGGTGGCAGCCTGTCGAAGACACCAACAGATTTATTATAAATGTTTCGTTTACAATACTATTACTATGTATGAAAGCAAAAAATAAAACACATTTTCATTTTGTAATGGTTGTTTAATTGAAAACACAACATTCAACACATTTTCATAAAAAAACACATTACATTTTACCAAGTTAATGTCGTAGTGCATACAAGGTAATATACTTAACGATTTGCACTGCTGCTTCTCTCCGCGTTTCATTGACAGTGATCGGTTTATCGTTCAATTCACATTGCCAAAGTAGATGTTTAGGGGTCTCTTGGAAGTATACGAATGCATTTTTTATATCAGATAAATGCATTAACATCACATGCAAATTCTCTATCCTTTCACCCGCAACGATTATAATCTGCTTTGCTTCTTCTTCGGTTTCACCGTTATTAGCTCTGAATGTAATCCTTTCTGGGGCTTCTTGTGCTTCTTGTGGTCTGTTGAATACCTGGCGTAGGATTTGTTTAGCTGTAAGGACAGGTACCATATCATTGTCTTCAAAAGCTTTGTCTATGTCGTCACACGTTTTGGCATATCCTTCGATGTAATGACAACCGACACTAGAATAGAGATCCTCCAACAGTCTTTTAATGCATGTTCTGGCACTGTCACCAATTTGGGCAATTCCATAGTATCGTGCTTTTTCTCTCATTATATTGAAGCAAAGCTCTGCCATTGCTTTTGGTATTTGTTCAACACATTCGCAGCAGTCGGTTAGCGGTAGATGATCTATAAGATTATTATGACCCTGTAATGGCTCTACAACACCATCAGCATCCTCTAGTTTAAATGTCTTCACTTTGTTCCTTTTTCTTTTCACCTTCCTTCGTTTTGTCTTTTTGGTTTTCCGTCCTATGCCCCCTTTTCTTTTCATTCGCATTCTGCGTTTGCTTTTCATTTTTCTTCTCCTTTTCATTTGTCTTTTTCTTCGTTTTTCTTTACTTTTTCTTTTCTTTTCTGCTAATTGTCATTTGCGATCTTGACGAGTGGTATGAGATATACTGTTTCCATAAAGGTTATCTATAATACCATATTTTAAAGAAAGATATTCTTCATATGTCATGTTATCATGGTCCTCTTTTGTCCTAAAGACCTTACATGGATATGATATAGAGGAGAGCTCTTCTTCGGGAACATCCTCTCCCCTACTTTGTAACATCCAGTCATTAAGCCTGTATCCGTTATCCTGGTGATAATAAGGGGAGGCTACATCAGACTTGGTTTTTCTCATATCCATGGCTACTTTTCAACGGTCGTCTTAGTGGGGGTCCTTAGTTTTATATGATTTGCTGAGTGGGGTGGGACTTATTGCGTTGAGTGGGAGGAGTCATCTGTAGAAAGTACTCTGTTTTATTAGATTTCGTAAAAGCATCTGACTCTTAATGGCAGTTTGTGATTTTGAGGCTATTTCAGTGAAACAAGGCAGTTTTGAACATTTGAAAGATTTACGCTTAATTCTCTCAAAAAGATACTGAAAGATACACTTTTATGTTTAAAAGCTGACCACTACCATGAAAGCACTCTGTTTTATTAGATTCCGTAAAGCATCTGACTCTTAATGACATTTTGTGATTTTGAGGCTATTTCAGTGAAACAAGGCTGTTTTGAACATTTGACAGATTTATGCTTAATTCTCTCAAAAAAGGTTACCGAAAGATACACTTTTCTTTTTAAAAAAGCTGACCACTACCATGAAAGTACTCTGTTTTATTAGATTTCGTTAAGAATCTGACTCTTAATGGCAGTTTGTGATTTTGAGGCTATTTCAGTGAAGCAAGGCTGTTATGAACATTTGACAGATTTATGCTTAAATTCTCTGAGAAAGTTACTGAAAGATACACTTTTGTGTATAAAAGCTGAAAAGTAGATAATGAAGTACTTTGTATTAGTAGATTTCGTTAAGATTCTGACTCTTAATGGTCCTCTCTAAATTTGATTCAGGGTTTGTTTTAAATGATTTGTGCTTTGTGTGTACAGACACACAGAAAAACACTGAAAAACACAAAAAAGAAGGACTGTAATACACATGTATCAGACACGTCCCCCTTGCTAGAATGAAGACAACAGTTTTTAAATGTGAAAAACCACTTTTTTATTTTTTCACACACAAAATATTATACTGATTGCAACATCCCCAGGACCGTCTCCAGCTTAGAATTCCCCATATTACTGGAAATATCGTGATGGAGTTTTTTCACTTCAGTCAGAATATTCATGTGTATGCTGCTTTCGACACAAAGATGCATTACATCTACAAAAAGAGCATACACTGAGAGCACATGATACACTTTTGATGTTTGTTTCATTTCTGAGATAATGTTACAGAATGTTTCGGAAAATGAAGATTCCAGGACCACTTTAAATGTTTCGTTTACAATCGTTTCCCAATGACCCGGAATAGTACTGCCAGAACGAACGATATCCAAAATGTCTTCCAGTTTACAAACTTCAGCCATTCTTTTTACACTGGGGTCACTACTCGTTCTGTTTTCAATCGTCCTCATCACCACACTTATTAAAAGGGTATTGACTACATTCTGATCAATATATACAGAGCGTTTTGCATAGTAGTTTCCCATTTTTATTTTACTTTAAAGAAAAAAGTCAATGTATCGAACAAGTCCCTGGCTTCAGTCAACTGCTGGTTATTAGTCTTCTTCTTCTCCCTCCAACTCGGCATGGATCTTTTCAAGTCTCTCCTTGAGGCGTCTGCAATTTTTGAGATTGTGAAGAAAAGCCTCCGAAGCGCCTTGGATCCTCCAATCATCTGTGAAATTGTCTTTATCAATAAGAGTCTGGTCGATCTCAGTAATGAAGTCGGTGAGCCAGAGTCTTTTCATTAACGCGTTGTAATTGTTTCTGAAGTAAAAATCGGACATGTCATTCAGGAAATCGTGTTGCCTCTGGCCGGGGTGACTGACTTGGCCCCCATTGCATATTTCTTCTCTGTACCGATGTATCACCCTCTCCACAATATCAACCAACACCGATTTCACTGTGTCCATAAACAGAGACGTTTTGGCCCAAGGAGCAAAATCAGCAGCAGTAGTATTACAAGATTCGGGTGTCCAAAATGGTGGTGATGATGGTAGTCCAGGAGTCTGTTCCTGGCGGCAACTCGCGGGGGGAGTCTTGGTTTTTCTCAGCTCCATGTCTAGTTTACAACGGTCGTCTTAGTGGGGTCCTTCGTTTTAGATGATTTGCTGAGTGGAGGGTGGGGTTTATTGCGTTGAATGGGGGGAGTCATTTATAGAATTGAGAGTTTTTAAAAAAAAAAAAAGTTCTTTAAGCATTGTAGCTTTTTCATCCATCATCTCCAACCAAGCAGCAATAGGTCAACATTTAAGAATAAGTAATAGTTTGTCAAGATTTTACGGTATATATTTTAAAGTATAGTTTGTCAGAAATATGGAAAAGTCATTGTGTACAAATAGTATGTTGAAAATCAAAAGAAAGAAAACTCAATTCATTACAAATTAATGAATATTTTACCCTGTTCTAAAGTGTTTGCACCCCTTAAAGAAAAACCCCTTCCTTACCAAGTACTTCATATTATACCCTTTTGTTAAGTGTTGCGTACATCAAGGTGTATCTTAAAGTATCTTGGTAGCAGAAAATAACTAAAATATGTAAGGTTATCAGAAAAGAAAAAACCTTGTTTAACTGAACAAGTGTTGCATACGCCAAAAATGTGTCTAAAAGTATCTTAATAACACAATGTATAGCCTTTGTTGTCTAATTATTTGATCTCGCATGCTGTCTGCGTTTTCTTTGCTTTTTACTGCAAATATCTTATGTCACCATATGTGACGTATGAGGCCCCGGTTGTAGAGCGTCCCGAATGGCCGTATTGAACCGAATAAACGCCAAGTTGTTGATTCCCCTGGAGACTCGGATGGAGTAGATGGAGGTTGATACATATCAATGTCAGCCATATCAATGTCAGTCATAGCGCAAGCATTGATGTTAACAAACACTGGACTGTTCCACTGAAATAACAAATAAATAATTTCAAAAAGTGCGCTTAAAAAAGAAAAAATGTATTCAGATAAAGTATTTTGTTAGACTATTAAGTCCAAGATGGTTACATTTACCCCCTAAACCATTTGTATTATATTTTTGTTTTCCTAATAAAGACAGAGTCACCTGAATTAATTTAGTCTCCAGACCTTTTATTTTTATTTTTTACATTTTGTAACAATCTTAAAACATTTGTAGAGAACAAACACTGTGGTTAAAATGAGTGTCTTTATGACGTCTCTCACACAGTTGGTATTTTTCACAAAATTCATTTTTAAACACATCATCTTGATACAGAGATAACACATTTTCGTAAGACAACCCCCGACGCTCTTTTTACATTGGTAACACACTGCTTTTCTTTGAGGGGTTCTTAGTTTTAAATGATCTGGTGAGGAGGGTGTGACTTGTTATGTTGATTGGGAGGCGGAGTCCTCTGCAAAAGTGAGAGTCTTTTTCACCAGTATAATGTCGATCGATGTCTGACTCTGTTTAAAAAGTTCTTTAAGCTTTGTAGCTTTTCCATCAATCATTTTCAGCCAAGCAGTCAGAGGCACCCACAAGGATGTCTGAAAAACCCCGCATGTAGAGTTGAAATACTCCAAAACAAAATCATCAGAGGGGTCCTTCCCCAGCGTCACCATACGGCTTGCGCGGTAATACCATCGCCCCGATGGTCCGCTTTTAGTTTCCCAGACGGTGCTTGTCAGGACTCTTCTCACTTCTGGCGGCGGGGAAATATCTCCTTCTTCTTCCTCCACCTTGAGGGGCAGCGGTGCAAACTCTTCTTTGATCTCGCATGCTGTCTGCGTTTCTTTGCTTTTCTTTGCAAATATCTTGTACACCGCTGGTTCCACGCCTGTTTCTTTACAGTGGTTGCTTGGAGATCTCTGGAGGACACCAGAGTTAACACAGCCCAATCTGTTGAGGTCATTGTCGCTTTAACACTACAGGGTCCATACGTTTCTCCATTCTTCAGATTGTAGAAATGCAGTTCATTCGCCATATAGTTGAATACATAACCCCAAACATCGCCATTTTTCAGAGTCCATTCTTCATGAAGTTCTTCGGCTGGAGGCGTCTGAATCCGGCGCAGATACTGCATTAGTTTCTTGATTGGCGCTCCGGACGGGTGGCGGTAAGTTGTCACAGGCGTCTCACTGATTAAACCCATATCGAGGCTTCTCTTGACTTGATGAGTGGAAATGACTGGCTTGTATTTAGTTTGAGCGTATTTATTTTTTCATCTATTTCCATCCCCTTACTTTTAAATGATCTGGTGAGGAGGGCGGGACTTGTTATGTTGAGGGGGAGGCGGAGCCCTCTGTAAAAGCTGGAGCTGCCAACATGTGTGTGTGTGTGTGTGTGTGTGTGTGTGTGTGTGTGTGTGTGTGTGTGTTAATTGTTCTTAAAGGTAGGGGGGTAGGTCATTTTGGAGAAAGTGAGAGTCTTTTGCAGTCAAACCGGGGGGGGAGATCTGCCACTTCCTCACAGAGCCCCTCCTCCAACACACATGAACGTGCGCATGACCAAAAGAGGGCACGAGATAAGTTTGTGCACAAGCTATAGGCGTCTGATCCCCGCACTGCTGCTGCATTCGTTTCTTGACTGATGCTACGGACGGATGGCGGTAAGTTGGCTGATTAAACCCCATTCGAGGCGTCTCTTGCCATTTTTCTTTTTTGAAAAGGTGACTGGGTAAATGGAATTGCTGTCTTGTTATTTCGTTTGAGCGTATTTCTACCTAATTCCACCCCCCACTATTTGTTGCGTCATAGCCCCAGGAAGGGGGTAGAAAAGGGGGGAGAGGCTGGGAGGGGGGCTGGGTAGACAGTCTCACACATAACTTCAAAGAGACACCTAGATTAACATCAAAGGTTTATAGCACACCAGTGTGAAGTCACACCGGCCTGTTATAACACCTCACATCAAAGGGCAAACACCAAAGGCTAATTAGATTAGACATCATAATTAGATTAGACATCATAACTTCAAAGAGTCTGCCTTAATCAACACATCAAAGAATTAGACTACAAAAGGGCTCTGAGGGGGGACATACAATACAACTTCAAAGAGACTTAATCAACACATCAAAGAATTAGACAACAAAGGCGCTAGCCAGGGGGCTTTTCACATAACACACATCAAAAGGATCTCGAACAAAGGCGCTATACAGGGGGGCATTTCACCCCTACGGGTGATGACCCCTCACCCCCACATCAAAGGATCTCGAACAATGGGAGGCGGGACTTAGCTCATTTGCATAATTTGGGGCGTGTCCACCTGTCACTTTTTATGCATACTAATGAGACGAAAGTGGCATGTGTACTACTACTACTGTATCTGCTTTGAGGAGTGGCATCCCCAGGCAACACTCTGATGAAGGAATCAGTCTGAATGTAAATGAAGATCCTGACTAGCAAACTAATCTAAATGTGTGTTCATTATCAACAAATATACCCCCTCACTGTTGTCATTTTCTGTGTGTTAGTAATTACTCAAACCTCTAAATGGTTGGTTGACATTGCTCAACCACAGTAGCATCACTAAGAGCCGCCTCATGTTAAGGCCCTGACACACCAGGCCGATTTCGGCCGTCGATAGATGTCTGGCCGTCGATGAGCGTCCTGTTGCCCTACTCAGATTGGTGTGTCCCGCACCGTCGTGTCTTTTCGGCCGTGCCGACACCTTCTGCTGCCGATTCACCTTGTTGAATCGGCCGCGGAGGCTGTCGGCAAATCACTCTGATTGGCTGTTCAGCTTAGCGAAACACTATTTGCCTGAATGGGAGTGGAGCAGTACAGTATCAATCAATCAATCAATGTTTATTTATATACAACACGTTCTCACTCCCAACCCGTCACATGTTGACGGACGGTCAGGGTCCCTCCCCGTCACTCTATTACGTACAGGGTACCCCTTGCGCGTCAGTTTTCAACGGGCAGTGCGTCCCATTGACTTGCATAGAGCTCCCTGAACGTTGGTAATAGACACGTTGGGATCGCGGCGAAATGCTCTCCATTCACAGCGTTTATCAACCTTTTTCTTACTCAATATCAAGCCACGCTTATTGTTTTTACTTCTTTATTTTAATTGAATAATGTAGGACTTTTGTTGCCGTCAGTTAGGGGGAGAGTAGGGGCTCAGAATACTGAAATCTGTATTGTTTCATCGTTTTTTCCTTCTAATTTTGTATTCTTTTCTAAACCACACACTGTTATTTACTCAACAATAACACATAATTATCCTTGTGTTTATTTATTTGCTTGATTAATAAACACAAGTTGGAGTCCGTCAGGACCGAGGGTCGGAGCAGCTCATTTGCTTTAGAGAATATTACACCGGGAAGTAAGTATTCTCTCCGCTTCGCTTGACAAACCACGTGATAGTCCTCAAGCTCTGTGATTGGATGTTTGAGTGTGCGCCGAGGGTTATGCCGAGCGTCGAACAGCACTTGAAATGGGATGGAACCACGGCAGACTGTCCAAAGCTGGATTTGAACAGGTCCAACCCGTCCCCCCCCCCCCCCCCCCCCCCCCCTCCCCAGAACTACACATGCTGGCTAAACACTAACATTTAAAACATATAATTAATAAATGGGTGAAAATTGCTTGTGCCCATAATGGGCAGCATTAATATATACCCACATGCCAGCTAAGGTCAGAAGAGCTTTATTTAACAGCTGGTCTGATGTTTGTGACCCCTCCTGTTGTTAATTGATAAGCCTGAAACTTGCACTTGTTCAGAGGCACATTTTGCAAATATGGCAGTAGCCATCAATCATCTTAAGATAAGATATACTTTATTGATCCTAAGTTGGAAACATTTGCGTTTCATCAGCATGTGTAAGTTGTAAATATGCAGTGGTGTTTATTTGTAAATCATTTAGTATAATCACACAAATTCTGTGTTTTATATTTAATAATTCTGTGTTCTTTATTTATTGAATATTCAATACCTGACAAGGCCGGAGATGAAAAACTTGGGTCGCAGGTTCCTCAACAAGACATCTATCAATATGTGTGTATACCTCCACCATTAAACTGTCGTATTCTGCACATTTCTTATACTATCTACATACATCTTATAAGAGTATAATACATATGTATAATATCAGTTAAAATAAGTGCTTAAACATATAGTAGTTAACATTGCAGGAAAGCAATATATTAGTACTAATATTTATACCCCCAAAGCTTTTTTCTTATTCAAAATAAGACCTTAACCTAAAGTATTCTTTAATGTTTAAATAAAGACTTATTAGTTTCTCTGTCTGTGTCTCCTATTAATATCTAATAATAAAAATAATACATTTCAATAACGTGCTTTAACCACCAGGTGTCCCTTTCTATCAGCTGTGCACCGTTATGGTGTACATATACCAATATACCGATTGGATCAAATATAAAAGTCAGCCGAATTAGTGTTGATACTGCAAGGAGATGTATTTTGTGAAAAGAAATTGAAGATTTTGTTTGATTGCTGATATATTTATAATCCACGTCACATATTCAGTTTAGGTGGCAGTTGTTCCTGTTTGTCTAGAAGTCTTCTCATCAGGGCTCTATAAATAGAGAACTACGGCAGATATGTAATATTTAATGCAGCCGAACCGTGTATTACAATGCCGTTATGTGATGACCTCCAAAGAGAAAAGCAAGCATACTCGGGAATAAAGTATGATTTTATCAACAGGAAGTCCGGTTAACTAAAATGTCCATGCGGAACAATACCCCAACCCATAGATCCGTGGGTGAATAATGTCAATCACCACATTACACACATCCCTTCACATTTACATTTGCAATAAAGTATTTCATGAGGCCTTCTAAAATGTTTTAAAATATAATTAGGGTTGTAGTTGAAGAGTTTGTTACGGACAACGGCACGTCCATTAATTCCACAACCACACACATGGATTAACATTGATTTAATACATTAATGTAGCCTTTGTTTCTGCTAAAAGAGGTGTCGACCAGCTGGGGCAACAATAAAATCGGCGAAATCGAGTGTGAC
Source organism: Gymnodraco acuticeps (assembly GCF_902827175.1). Taxonomy (NCBI): domain Eukaryota; kingdom Metazoa; phylum Chordata; class Actinopteri; order Perciformes; family Bathydraconidae; genus Gymnodraco; species Gymnodraco acuticeps. The sequence continues at coordinate 140,616 of NW_022990612.1, read as the reverse complement.
TATGAAAAAAAAAAAATTATTATATTAATATTGACAATAACAACCGACCGTCGGGGAGCGTTCTCATGGCGTCTATTATCAACGCTATAGGAGGTCTATGAAGGTCTATGGGACGCCCTGCCCGTTGGAGACTGACTCTCAAGGGGTACCCTGTCCGTAATAGAGTGACAGGGAGGGGCCCTGACCGACCGTCAACATGTGACGGGTTGGGAGTGAGAACGTGTTGTTATATAGCCCAATATCACAAATGTTACATTTGTCTCAGTGGACTTCACAGTGTGTACAGAATATCAGTATGACAATACGACACCCTCTGTCCTTAGACCCTCACATCGTACAAGGAAAATCTTCCGGAGAAAACCCACAGTTTAAAGGGGAACATGGGAGAAACCTCAGGGAGAGCAACAGAGGAGGGATCCCTCTCCCAGGACGGACAGACGTGCAATAGATGCCGTGTGTAAATTGAAAAGATAATACATTTGCATTGCAACATAGGTAGACCAAATGTTTGGAAATGCATGTGTGTATAATAGGAAGATCAATCCACGAGGATATCCATCCAGGACCTATGATCCAGGACCACAGCCACGACTCAAGATCCAGGGCTCGCGATCCAGGACAGAGGAGCGCAGGATCATCCATGACTCCGGATCCCAGCGTATATAGACACCAAAAAGAAAGACATTTGGGGAAGCTGGGTTAATCGGAACATGAGAGTACACAGGTATAGACAGAGAGAAGGAAGAAGTAAGATGTCCCCCGACAAACTAAGCCTATATCAGCAAAACTAGTGGCTGAATCTAATCAGCCCTAACTATAAGCTTTATCAAAAAGGAAGGTCTTAAGCGCACTCTTAAAAACGGATAGGGTGTCTGCCGCCCGAACACAAACTGGAAGCTGATTCCACAAATGTGGAGCTTGATAAGAAAAGGCTCTGGCTCCCATTGTACTTTTAGAGACCCTAGGAACAACCAACAACCCTGCAGTACTTAAGTAAATGTAATTTGTTACTGTCCACAATCTGCCTAGAATGTTTTAATGCTGTAGCTGTTCAAGATGGTCATTTTAAAATGTTTTAAAAATATACTGTTATAGTTAAACCAATAATAATGCTAGGGCTGCAACTGACAGTTATGTAGGCACATTTAAAAAAAATCTTAGCGCTGTGCGATTAAAAGAATAAACACAAGTAGCAGGATAGGCACACATATTTGCTATATCTTGCCCCACTGAAAAGGCACTGCACTGATACTGCATACCTGCCAACCCTACCGATTTGGGCGGTAGTCTACCGCTTTTGACATGTTTCTACCGCCTTCCGACTCAGCTGACTTTCCCTAGCGATTTTCAATCTTCCCAAACTACACTGAACAAAAATATAAACGCAACACTTTTGTTTTTGCTCCCATTTTTCATGAGATGAACTCAAAGATCTAAAACATTTTCTATATACACAAAATAACCATTTCTCTCAAATATTGTTCACAAATCTGAAAAAATCTGTGATAGTGAGCACTTCTCCTTTGCCGAGATAATCCATCCCACCTCACAGGTGTGGCATATCAAGATGCTGATTAGACAGCATGATTATTGCACAGGTGTGCCTTAGGCTGGCCACAATAAAAGGCCACTCTGAAACGTGCATTTTTGCTTTATTGGGGGGGTCCGAAAACCAGTCAGTATCTGGTGTGAGGGGTAGGATTAGGGTTAGGGTTAGGGTAATGTTGTGAATCGAGTGGCCTGTGTTCGTCGTCCATAACATACGCCTGCCCATACCATAACCCCACCACCATGGGCCACTCAATTCACAACATTACCCTAACCCTAACCCTACCCCTCACACCAGATACTGACTGGTTTTCGGACCTCCCCAGACCCCCCCAATAAAGCAAAAATACACGTTTCAGAGTGGCCTTTTATTGTGGCAAGCCTAAGGCACACCTGTGCAATAATCATGCTGTCTAATCAGCATCTTGATATGCCACACCTGTGAGGTGGGATGGATTATCTCGGCAAAGGAGAAGTGCTCACTATCACAGATTTTTTCAGATTTGTGAACAATATTTGAGAGAAATGGTTATTTTGTGTATATAGAAAATGTTTTAGATCTTTGAGTTCATCTCATGAAAAATGGGAGCAAAAACAAAAGTGTTGCGTTTATATTTTTGTTCAGTGTATAACAAATAAAAATGACACTACATAGACACTGGACTGGACTTTTGGCAGACACCGTTTGCAGCGTGTCTGTGATCCCATCATACAAACAGTCCTCTGCGTTTCTGAAAGAGAAACAACGTGCAGAGGAAGGGCAGCGTTACCCCCGGGGCTGATGGGTAATCACTCCCAAATGAGTTTAAGGGAACAGAGACGAGGCATTTGAGTCCTGCAGGGTTTCCCCGTTAATATCAGTGTTTCAAAAACCCATGTTGGCGACTGAAAGACATCCAGTGTTTGGTCTTTTCCTGAAGCATCCTACACCTACAGTGTCTCAACTGAAAGAGGACCACAAACACACACAAATATAATACAATTTTGAGATTTGGGATATTTATCTCCCATTCTTTCACTTTTTCTGACATTTTCAACACCAAACATGTCGTTAATATCTCTGTTTAGTGAACTTCAGCAATCTGAAAGCCTGTACATTATTTATATCATACTTTATCAGTAGAAAAATGCAGGAAATGACTTTTTTAATGCAGTATTTTCTGATTTATGGCGCAACAAACCTTTGACTATATTATGTCAACAACATGAAACAAGAATATGAACCTGGCTTTATCCAATGTGCACACAAGAGTTCTACATCCTGACACATCCTTCATCTACACTGTCTCAACTGAAAGAGGACCAGAAACACATTACAAATATAATAAAATGTGGAGCCTTTGGGATATTTATCTCCCATTCTTTGACTTTTCAGGCATTTTACAGACCAAACATGTCGTTGATGTCACTGTTTACCAAACTACCACTTTTTCTGAAAAATGCATAAAATGATGTAATATATGTTAAATACATGGTTTATACATGTAATTACTGGGGTTCCATTTCTTCTGATTACCTGATTTGGGCGTGCACATTTGCCGTGCGCAAACCTACCTCTTTTGGATTTGGAAAGGTGGGCATGTATGATACTGTTAAAATATTGGCATAGTTCATCCCTGTGCTGCTTGGCTCGGGCTGTAGCATGTAGCTATTTGTTGTTTGTCAAGCAGTCTGTCTTCCGGTTGCCTCTTTTGAATGACGAATACACACTACCGCCGCCTGCTGGTAAGGAGAGTTATTGCGACAAACGCATGCGCAGTGCGTACGTGTTACTTGGCCGTCGGCTGAAGTCTTTGCGGTGTGTTCTAGTGCGACTTTTTGGCCAAGACGCAGGAGACGTGAGGCGACACAACAGTCGGGTCCGTCGGGACGTGTTCTTTGGTGTCAGTTTGGTGTATCAGGGCCTTTAGAGATGAGCTGCTGACCCACTGACAAGCCCTCCACTCCAGCCGTGACATGTTATGTAACACATGAGACTCACACACACGCACACACACACACACACACACACACACACCACACACACACACACACACACACACACACACACACACACACACACACACACACACACACACACACACACACACACCACACACCACACACACACACACACACACCACACAAAAACCATTTGAATACAGTGTAGCTTGAGACATGAATATAAGTTGTTACATGTCACTATTACAAAACGGAATGACTGATCTGCCAACACATTTGATTTTTGGTTTTCAATGTACACATCCGGCAGTAGCAGAGAAACATTTGTATTGATTTGGAGTCATGTTTTTTTTTGGCCACATGGCAAATTATTCTGATAATAATTTTGAGTAAGAAAAAGATTTAAGAAAAAAAACTGCCAATTTAATTTGAGTTAAATCACCATTGTTAGCATCTCTCACATGCAGGGTAGGAATTTCACGGCCGTCCCTCGGTCTGGCCGTGAGGCCCCGAAAATAATTGTACGTCCTACGGCCACCATGGCCTTTGTGCCCCTCACACTGTTAAAATCTCAAAGTTGCTTTAAAAGCGTCAGAGCAGTGGTCTGGTCAACAAATGAGTAAATCAATAAATAAGATGATTTATAGAAATGTCAAACATGCTGCACGGTACATGGGTCGTTGTATTCCCCTGTTTACATCATGTGTCTCTGTTATTGGATGCTCATTATCAAAGGGCATGGTTATTTATCGATTTTTTCCCATTTTAAAATGAATAATGATAAGTATGTTAATGGCTCGTATCTTCCCTGCAGTCCTCATCTCCTCCTCAGCCTGTGTTTTAAATAGATCCTGCAGAAATAGCACCCTCCTTTAAATGAGCTCTCTCAAAGTTAGTGTGTGTGTGTGTGTGTGTGTGTGTGTGTGTGTGTGTGTGTGTGTGTGTGTGTGTGTGTGTGTGTGTGTGTGTGTGTGTGTGACTGTATTTTGGTGTTCCCATACCTATTAGTATGTGCATGTGTAAATTCATGTGCGTCTCAGTTTGCTCCATTGACTCTGGCTTCATCCATAATTGAATGTGTATGAATCAGTGTGTCAGTCATGCTGTAATGTGAAGGGCCGGATGGCATTTTAACGACGCGGGGCTATTCTGGGCTCAGGCCGACCGCACAGGTATTCATCACTCACACTCAGCCATTCATTATTCTCTTCTATTCTCACTGCATATTCAACTTTTATCTTCTGGCTCGTCCTCCCCACTCCTGTCAAAGTGTATTTTTAGATTGTTGCATGGAAGATAAATCTTAAAATTCTATTTTAGAAGGGAAATCAATGTACGGATTTCATTAATGGTGTAAACACGTCCTCAGATGCTATTGTGTCAATGTGTGTTTATGCAATGACTATGCAACTCCAAACATGTGTACATTACGCTTTTAATGGTCTGCATGTTCATCCTCTTAAAATAAAATGTGAAATCACTAAATAAAAAGACATAAAACATATATAGTTTATAACGATATAAAATAAAGCAAATAAAAGTCTTAAAAATAGATAATACATATTTCAGAACCAGAAATCCTTTATTAGTCCCAGTTATCATATTACATACAGTATAGAGTTAAGCACATATTAGTAAAGAAATAAAGACAAATAAGTACACAACCATGGTTACAAAAAGCAGCATTTTAAAAGTTTGGTGAAAATATGAAGGTCTTCAGGTATTATAAAATGCATGTATTTCACATTAAAGTTATTATTGCATAATATAAACTGTTTATTCAAATATTAAAATAGTACAATTATGTATTGTTTACATTTACAAATAAAATGATTAATTTGGCATACTGTATGTGCCTCAAATAAAACACATACTGTATTGTTGAATCGGTAGTTTGGTGTTGGTATTCGAAAGCCAAAAATCTTACATTTGTACCTGGTTCCTGAATCACTGCCAACATCTCCCTATTTCTTCAGCACTTAAAATAGTTCTGTTGTTGTGATGGAAAAACAAGTGAGCCAATCAGAGCCCTGCTGGAGAGATTATTAATAGGGGAGGTCATGTTTCTGTGTCACAGACACAAAGAAGGCCACGAGTGTGAATGACATCAATGCAGTTGTAAATTGATCTAAAGAAGTAACTTCAAATTGGCACATTTCATTAAGCAACATATAAAATGTCATGTTGAAAGCCAGTTGAATGGTCACCTAGCTCCACTGCTTTCTGCTAGTTTGTTTTTAAAACAGGATACCATGCTCATCTTCAGGTTTATATTTGTATTTAGTGTCTCTACTGTGACATGTTTCCATGTTCAAAAAGGTCTTTATTTCTCTCATACTGCCTGTGCTGCAGAACCTCTTTTCACCCTCTGTCTGAAACCAGAGCCCAGTCTGCTCTGATTGGTTAGCTGGCCGACTCTGTTGTGATTGGTCAACCACTTAGAAATGTCCCGGCCCTTAGCATATCACGTATAATGTAGCCAATACAACCATCGTGTTATAGTGATGTCATTATGTTATGGACTTTGGGATTTTAGCCTTTGCAGAAACCCCCCCAGATATAACACACTACAGGAAAGAGAAAATCCCAGAAAGCATAATATGGCCTCTTTAAGTCCTCTATCCTACTAAGTAATTTGCATAATGAGAGCCGATCAAAATGCAGGCACAATGGAGGATATGAAAATGCTCTTTAATGCCAAAATCCTGTGGTGGATGTCATTATAATATATCCGGAGACAAGACACATGTTAATATCAGGTGTAGATGAGTACACAAACACTGAACTGGAATAGACAATCAAAATAACGTTCCCTTACAATAACTTGGAACAATTTACATGTATCGATAATGGTACTTACACTATCTCACTGCATTTACATTTTAATTAAAAATAAACTACTTGGCACACTTTTATAATGTTTATATTATTCAAAAGATCATTTTAACCCTCAGGTATCATTCGATTGAACTACGCAAATTAGTCATTCGAGACAAAAATGTCCACTGCAAAAGACTTTGATAAAAACATTATATTAAAAGGTTTTTTTCACAACTTTTTTGGGTTCAATCTTTAAAGCAACTTCCGCCCTAATAAAAAATACCAAAAATGTAATAATTTTCAGGATTTCAACCCTTTAAATGCCATTTTGAAAACATGAAACCTAGGGATGGGTATCGTCTCGAGCATCGAGACGGGTAAAGTTTAACCACACCTTGGAGCGCGTTCTCTCCGCCATCTCCTCTGTGTGTGTGTGTGTGTGTGTGTGTGTGTGTGTGTGTGTGTGTGTGTGTGTGTGTGTGTGTGTGTGTGTGTGTTGCGTTGCTGCATGTAGTAGCCGCGCGTGTGTAAACTGCCCCGCCCCTTCGCAAGCAGGCGGGGGAGTGACATCGAAAATACTAAAAATAATCATGGACGCATTTTGCAGTGTTTTTGCGTATTAGAAACGGAGTTGGCGACACTAAAACTGCAATATAATGTTTGTGTAGCAATAATACATATGACATATTTTTTAGATGTCTCCAGTACCGATAAAAAGACCGATAACGTCGGAGCTTAACGGTACCACAGTCTTTAATAATTCAGCCCCGGGGCCGTTTCATAGAGTGGCGAAGTCCCTCCCCTTCCGGTGGACCTCCATGGGACCTTATTTCCAGAGCCATATAATAGAAGAGTTACGACAACGGAAGTCCAAAAACGGTTATCGTCACGTGGTTCATGTAGAAGAGGATCGTTCCCCGGAAGTTCATGGCGGGCAATGTGAATGCATTGATAACAGGAGATAGAACTACGATTGTTGGTAATTATTAGTGAATAAAGGTTTTGATTTTCAATATTTATACAACAAATCGATATGTGTATGTATTTACATCAATATGTTTTAAAAAATAAAATAGAATTTGCTAATATTAAGTGATAATATTAGGATTAGTGTGAACAACTAGTTTACATGTTAGGCTAACAGTGCCTTGGTTAAAGAGCCTGTTGCTGTTTATTTATAGCTTTGAATTCTTTAAAACCAATATTATCTTCTTAAACTTGTATGGTAGTCAGGAGCATCACTTTCTAATGTTTATTGATATATTTAGAGGGAGGGGATCTAAAGTAATGCTTTAAAATTCAGATTAGATTAATGTCTACCATTTTCTTAAATGCATGGTAGTTTCAGTAATCCCATGGTAATTGAGGACACAAGTTATCTAAATGACTAATGTCATCTTTATGGCTTTCAGAAAGAACAGGAGACCGACAGGTGACTATCAAAGGACTAGCAGCAGCAGCAGCAGCAGCAGCATGATGATGATGATGTTAAATGTGTTGTTTTAGGAACATCCATTGCAAATACATGGAATTCAATAAACATTGAATAGCATATCATGCAGTTTGTCTGTGCCTTTTCCTCCGTGTTGTCCTGGTGTGCTGTGCTGCCTCCTAGTCGCCACCATGGTTTGCTGTGCTGCCTGGGGATGCTCCAATCGCTCAGAGAAAGGAGTACGAATGTACAGCTTCCCCACTGACACAGAGCGGAGGAAGCAGGAGCAATTTCACAACCAACAGCAAAAAAATATGTGATTTATATACAAACACTGCATTTGCACTTTTTCACAAAACGAAAACCACACCATTGGGAAAGCTTAATGTTTTGTTTAATACAAAAAACAGGGAAAGGCTTGAAAAACACTGAGAGTTGAGACTCAGGGTGCAGGGTGAGGGTCTCAGTGCAGGTATTCAGGCTCCATTGAATCCCCCTCTGGTTCTTGTGCTGAAAGAGGGATAAACAGACAGGAGAAAGGGTTATACACACCTATATAGCACACCTATTGGATGGGAAATTGCCTTGGGGAGATAAGGTGTGGTCTTTGTTCCCAACTGAAGTTATGGAACTTTATTATTTGTGAGTTTAACAAAGTATGACAAATGGCATCAGTAACAGATGTGATATGAATTTCTATAAAGTTGTCTCACATTCTTGGTCATATTGTATATACAGTATGTAATGAGTATAACATGTCCAGTAAGTATAAAGTGTTTCCTAATACTGTGTATTCAACCACTATGGAATATGTATGTGGGCAGACAAAACTGAGTTGTTCTGTGTGTGAAGTAACCTCAAGTCACTCCGCAGGCACATTTTGATGCAGACCAGTTTGTCAAGACAAAAAAGGGCAAGGCTGAGAGCAGAGGCTATACCCACCATCTTCGTGCATCGCCCTGTGGTCAAAAAGAGAAGGGCCCCTGCACCACGATTCACCCCGGGACCTGTATCTACAAAGCCCATAGCTCATGATCACAGCGATAGTGTGAAAGGTGACACAGGTATAATAAGTATGAACTCTTAGTAACAAAAGTCATATTTCTTATTTTTAAGTGGTATAATATTTTAAATGTTCGAACATTTACAGTGCCATGTCTTCTACTTACATTAGTCTCAAAGATTGAGGGAAGAAGGGAAGGGATCACTGCCCTCCACCTGCCAGAGGAGCGCAAACAACAAAAACAAGCAAAGTGTCCCGTCATGTACCTGGAAGTTTGGGTTGGCAAAATGGAGTAAGAGAGGGACTTGAAAAACCTTGGTGGCTGTCTACTCATGTTGTTACAGTTGTCTTCGTTACAGCTCTCAAGTTTTTTTTTGTGCCATTTCCACATCTTTAGAAAATATGAACAAATTGAAGTGAAATCAACCTCTTCTCTGGAGAACAAACTTTGATTTCTCTGTCTTGTGAGTTTGCAGTCTTGCAGTTTTGCTCCTCCACCTGTAACATCACTGCCCCTCCACCTGCCATACAGTAGGTTACTAACAAGATTACTTATATAATACAGTGATATAATACCTGTTTAGTATGCTTACTTATATAAAACAGTAGTATTAAACTTACCTTGTGTTTTCACTCTCACTTAAGTTCCTCTCCCTTTGCCATCAATCCAAAATCAGCTGAGCTGCAACATTATACAGGCAGGTAATAATCAACATAATCACAAGGACACAATATGGCTCTGCTAAAAACACTCACTCTTACACGCACCAAAGTTATATTTATCTAATATTTAACTCCCTCCACCCCCGCATACAATCCCGTTTAGAAGCCCCTCTTCTTTAATTCAACAACGTTGGACCAAATAGACATTAAGAGAACGGAATTTACAATTAAAAGGCTGTTGAACGTGTGTTGCTAACTTGCTTCGGTATCCTAGCTTGATCTGTTATCTGTAAACGTTCCCTAAATCTACTAATTTAGGGATAATCCACTGACATCCTTTAATACACATGTTCAATTGAATCAGATGTACTGATAATATCCGCAATATAAATCTTTAAACTTCTTCTTACCTTTAAAAGTCCGTCACGAACGGTTTATTATGCTGCAACTCCACAGCTCTGCTAGCCTTGGCGCTAACTTCCGGGGAACGATTGAGAGGCTCCACGATCCGCCATTGCTGTAAAAAAGTGGTCCATTGGAGTGAACGGAGATGTCATAACTCTTCTATTATATGGCTCTGCTTATTTCGAAAACATTATGTATTGAAGTCAATGGAGAAAGATTATCTTTCGATCCCGTTTGAATTGTGCCACAAATTACACATATGATGTTTGTCAATTTAAAAGATAATTTTGCAAGTAAAAAAAAAAAAAGGGTTGTAAAACTGTGAAGTAACACTTTTGTTTGTGTGAAACGCTCAATGAACTACATCTCTGGTCTCGCAGAACAACACACGTCACCAAGATGGCCGTCACTACTGTCTTGTCAACAAAACGATTGACTATCCTCACTATCACCACAAGGAAACACGTCCAGAAGAATGTCATGCAAAGCAGCCTGCCTGCCTTCCTTTGATTCTCTCTGAACTGCCTGGTCTTTTTAATGTTTAATGTCAACCATTTGTGCAGATAGCATGAAGTATAAAAGATCGGCGATCGCCAATGCTAGCGTTAGCATTTCTCCCCCGGGCTTAAATTGTGTATTATAGAATGATCACACCGGTGACAGTACTCTTCAAAGGGTTCACGAAATATGACTACTACTCTTACTGTTTAACATTTTGGGTTACTTAATGTTACTTCATGTTAAGGCTAATAAAAATGACAAGGCTGTAATGCTAACTAACGTGCTAGCTACTAGCTAGGTAGCTAACTTGATCCAGCCACTCCTGGTCCTTTCATCAGACGGGAAGCGAAAGAACGAGCAAGACCCTTTGCTGGTATGATAACAACCTGGTACTAAGCACACAGGCATCTTGTTAAAGTTATCTTATCTTAGCCAGCGCCAGATAGATAGATTATATATATATGGCACTGATCTTAGCTATCTCTTAGTGGAGGAAAACAATTGTGACATCACTTACGCGACTCTGGCATTTGTAGTCTTTCTAGTTGCGTCTTATATTTCAACAGTTTTACGACAAACTGTGACTTTTTTGACATGGAAATTATTGTTTAAGATTGACAAACATCATATGTGTAATTCATGGCACAATTTAAACGGGATCGAAAGATACGTTTTCTCTCTCCATTGACTTCAATACATTATTTTTCCGAAATAAGGTCCCATGGACCGGAAGTAGATGGGCGTGACTTCGCCACTCTATACCGGGTCTTGGTACCCATCCCTAATGAAACCACTGTTTATTTTTTATATTGTGTGTATTCTTAAATAAACTATATATGTATATCTTTCTATTGTTGACGTGTATACATCTACTTTTATGTACATTTTATATTTTATATATAATAATTTGCAATGATATTTTTTACTCATTTGTAATGCCTGTTAACATGCTGCTGTAACAAACACAATTCCTAATTTGGGATAAATAATAATCGTATCTAATGTAATTAGTTATATTCTAATCTAATTGTATCTAATTTTACAAAATACATATTTAATAATGATAATGGTTGAAAAAAAGGATGGATTTGATCAGCATGTCAGGAATTTGTCACATTTGCACTTTACAGCTTGTCAGTTCAGGACATGTTTAGCATTTGGATTACAATGAATAACTACAATAAAATACAAATATTCAAGGGAGGAGACAGTTTTTTCTTGTTTGGCACGGGCGTAGACGACGCAGAACAACTGCTGACCTACGGCTGTGTTCAGAGAAATGACATCAGTCAGCAGACTGGTGTCACCACACTCAGAGATCTGGCTCTTTATTTTTAGATTAGCAGGAGCCTGCCAACAAGATGGTGTGGTTGAAAGCCACCATGTGTTCAACGACTGAGTGGTTCAGGCTCGGGTGCTTTGTGAATACTTAACCTGCTGTATGGATTACAATTAAAATGTGATTTTCAGAAATGCTTTATTTTATACTCACATAGTTACTCATCTGTTCGTAAAGGCTGCCCAATATGAGTACATTAGTGAAGATGTTCATGCTCTAAATATACACTATGTTTGCCTGAACAAATGTACATTATTACATGTTATTTGACTGACACTTTTATCCACATCCTGCTGTTTTCTGACCACTTTGTGTTTGTCCACTCAGAAATAAATATAATGGCTTTAGTGTAGAGTAGAACTAATGCCGCATGTAAGGGATAATGTGCAGCGAGCCGTTCACATTTTATTTTCCATGAACCAGTCTTTAAACACTGCAGATCCCACACTGTGTTTCCAATAGTGTTTACTTCCTGTCTGTCTCCTTCTGCTGTTCCCTTTAGTGTTTACTTCCTGTCTGTCTCCTTCTGCTGTTCCCTTTAGTGTTTACTTCCTGCCCGTCTCCTTCTGCTGTTCCCTTTAGTGTTTACTTCCCGGTTAAGTACATTGTCAGAATAAGTGAGAAATGAATTTAACTTAACAGTTTATATGCCATACATTTTTGCATACATTCACAGTAAATATTTATTCAGTATGATAGCTGTCTAACAGAAGTTAAATCAATTTCTCACTTATTCTGACAATGTACTTAACCCCAAATAAAAGAACCCAATAAAAAGAGTTGTTAAATAATAGTGAAGTCACGTTGTAATAACAATAACTCATCTTATATGAGTATATGCTTTTTCAGGACTTTGTAAACTTGTTTTTATAATGGTGCCATTAAAATGTTTTTCTTATTTGAAGTTAGTGTAGTTGCAGGACTCTCGCTGTTCTGAATGTGTATCCTCTTGGTTGATTGCATTTATTGTAAGCTGCTTTAGATAAGAGTGCAAACCAAATGGAATGGTGCTATACAGTATACAGTATACACAACCTGATCTCACCAGAATGCGTGACTCCACCACGACTCCTTAACACCGCATACGGTATAATGCAGGGCTTCTCAAACTCCGGACCAAGGTCCGGATCCGGACCGAACTGCAAATCAATCCGGACCGAACCCTGTGTCCCATTATAATAATTTTTTTTTTTTTTTAACTTAAAAAAATGTTGAATACTGCTCCACTCCAACGTGCGCTGCATGGCTTTCCCGTGGGGCGGTGCTAAATCGTGTTTTTGAACTGCGAAGGGAGATCAGTGAATTCCGCTCTTCTGAAAATCATCAACTGGCTGGCCGTTTTTCAGATGCCTCATGGCTCCGGAAACTTGCATACTGTTTCTGTCAGGGTTGAGTGAGGCAAGCAGGACCCAAATACAGATAAACAGAAAATACCTTTATTTCAAGGCTAAATGCACACAGGTCTAATCAAAAAACAAGAGACAGGTGAGGAGGGAGGAGAAAACACAGGGGCACCAGGTGAACACAATCGGGTAATCAGGGAGGGAAAACAGACAGAAACCAACAGGCAAAACAGGAGGTGAACACTTTTCAAAATAAAACAGGAAACCAAAGACAGAAAAAGACAAGACAAAACACAACACAGACAGATCGTGACAGTTTCACTCCCACAGTACTGGCTGTATGTCAAAAAAGACTATCCTGCACTGGCTGAGAGGGCTCTCAAATCCCTTCTTCCATTTGCCACCACATACCTCAGCGAGACGAGTCTGGCTTTTCTATATTGAAGGTATTGAAAACAAAACACAGAGGACGTTTGCAAGTGGACAATGACAAACCTAAAACCTAGGATTGATAAACTGTGTAGGAGCCACCAAGCCCACCCCTCCCACTATCGAGGGAACAGGTATACACATGTAACCCAATGGATAAACCAAGGTTACAAGGTTAACAAAGCTCATTGGTTCATAATGCAATCATGATTGCAGTTGGATTCAAATCCGCCAAGTCCCGCCTCCTTACTCAGGTTAGTGAGGGCACGTTGAAGACGTGTGTGTGAGGGAGCAGAGCCACGCTGGAAGAACGGAGACACTTGTGATCATTATATGCACAAAACAGCGCAAATTGAGAGTTTTACCGGGGCGGCGGTGGACCAATCTCTGGGGCTGTCGTTGAAGGTTGGAGCTGCTTTGGAAAGCGGAGTTTTGATTGTTATTTTATTTTCCTCGGCTGGGTTTTTTATGATACCCTTGGATTGTGGATTCTGGATTTGCTGTATTCTGGATTGTGGACTCTGGATTTTCTCCCTGACGAGGGGGATGGCGAGCTACCAATGACAACCTGAACACCTCATCTTTCCGCTTCCAGTGGTAGGATTTTGAGGACCTTACAGGAACTGATCAAAGAACTATTTTCTTTTGGGGGTTTATTTTAATTTTATTTGGGGTGCACCCAAGTGTCAAGCGTTTTATTTAGAAGAATGTTGTTTATTCCTGTGCCAATATATATATTTTTTCCTTTATAAAAGTAAAAAGTATTCACTTCATTCACTCTGGTGTTCGACTTCATTTATTACCCATCCTTTAAGAACCTGGAATACTGGTCCAGTTTTCACACACCTGACAGACTGGTTACACACAAATAGACACACATGGTGAAATGACAAGGACTGTTGTTTATATATATATGAATATAAATATGTGTATTGTTAATATTACTGTTGAATATCCATCCATCCATCTTCTCCCGCTTATCCGTGGTCGGGTCGCGGGGGTAGCAGTTCCAGCAGAGAGCCCCAAACTTTATTTTCCCTGGCGACATCAACCAGCTCTGACTGGGGGATCCCAAGGCGCTCCCAGGCCAGCGAAGAGATATAATCCCTCCACCTGGTCCTAGGTCTACCCCTTGGTCTCTTCCCAGCTGGACGTGCCTGGAACACCTCCCTAGGGAGGCGCCCAGGTGGCATCCTAACTAGGTGCCCGAACCACCTCAACTGGCTCCTTTCGACGCGAAGGAGGAGCGGCTCAACTCCGAGTCCCTCCCTGATGACCGAACTTCTCACCTTATCCCTAAGGGAGACACCAGCCACCCTGCGGAGAAAACCCATCTCGGCCGCTTGTATCCGCGATCTCGTTCTTTCGGTCATGACCCATCCTTCATGACCATAGGTGAGGGTAGGAACGAAAATGGCCCGGTAGACAGAGAGCTTTGCCTTCTGGCTCAGCTCCCTTTTCGTTACAACGGTGTGGGAAAGCGACTGCAGTACCGCTCCCGCTGCTCCGATTCTCCGGCCCATCTCACGCTCCATTGTTCCCTCACTCGAGAACAAGACCCTGAGATACTTGAACTCCTTCACTTGGGGAATATTATATATAATATTATTAAGGCATAAATAGCTTTAAAAAATGTTAAAAATATATGTTAATTGTTCATATTACTGTTCACAATTATATAATATTATAAAGACAAAAATCAATTTAAAAATATGTTTACTGTTTCATATTGTGTTAAGAATGTTTATAACAGAATACACAATGAATGTAAAGAATGACAAACAAAAGATAAAAACTAAAAATGTTTAGAAGAACAACTGATTATTAATTATTAATACAAATATATATTTATATCAATCAATCAATCAGTGGCGAGCCATGACTTTTATACCTAGGCCCTCTGACCCCCCTCTTCCCTCGAAAAAAAAGAAGAGATATTACGTCACAGTGTATACTTCAGCGGAATATCAAAACAGCGGCCCGGGGTGCAAAACGCATCAATGACAGCGACCCTCTACCACACAGAACAACACCATTAATATAAACACCTATCATGACAGGGCACCCACAGCCAAGTAACAATTACAAATGAATTAAGTCGGCACAGCGGCCCGCATTGAAAATGACTTAGGCCTACCTTTGATGATCAAATCACCTAAACATAAAGTCCATTCTCCTGTCCTTTTGGATGAAGCACTTGCTTCAGCTGATCCTTTGCCCCTCCAGTTTATCATTGTAACTCAATCTTGAAAATGACTCGGTTAATAATTTCGCAACGATGTCATCATCACTATCATCACTGAAGTGAGCCATCATGAACGAACTTATGCTAATTATAAATATATCGATCATAAATCTATCGTTTAGATTTATGATTCGAAAATAATAAAAGTAGGGTAGACAGGTTCGTTTTCCACAAACCTTATTTCAAGCTATTTTCCAAAATCCTATGGAGAAATCCCATTGCTTTCTGTCGAGGGAATCCGAGCGCAGCTTACTTCCGGGTTTTAGGATGCGTCACTGCACCTCTTGCATAGACCTCACAGCGGGCGGAACTTGTCATAAAGTCCGCGAAAATGAAGCCCGCCCATTTAGAGGGAAGATATGATTGGTCAATTGTACTGTCATTTGACATTACTCTCTCGTTGAGTTACTATAGCTGGCCCTCTGTGAATGTAGAGAGGGACCAACAAGCCCTCCCGTCTTCACATAACTCGCAGAGACGGCATTTAACCCTTCACATTCTAACAGAAACTGAACAGGCAGCTTCGAAGGATTTATTTCTTTGGAAATTTTATTTTAAATACAATTAAATCAAGTTATTTTGGTAAAACTAATGAAAAATGTAACAACAACAAAATATTGAAAAAAAAATGTTATTTTTTTAATGTTTTCAAATATTATTTTTTTGAATATCTTAGGCCCTCACAGAGGGCCTAGAGGGCCCTGACGGCTCGCACTGCAATCAATCAATGTTTATTTATATTGCCCAATATCACACATGTTACATTTGTCTCAGTGGACTTCACAGTTTGTACAAAATATCAATATATAATTTTATATTTATAATTTGTCACATTTTCCATCATAATGTATACATCATTTATGGGCTATATGGGGTCCTTGGCATGGCAAAGTTTTGGAACCCCTGCCCTAGTGGATGTTAGTTTGAGTCCTTAAACATCCTGTAACCGGCAAGAAAGTGAACTGTGTTGCAGAGCTTGTCTTTGTGTTAATAGAAATGCAACAAAGGCAAAAGGGAACGGGCTTCCTTTTACTTTTCCACACATATTAAATTCAATTCATTTTATCCACAAACAGTTAAAACTACAAGTTCAATCATAAGACATAATGCATATATGTGAAAGAACAAGAAGACCAAAAAGGTTCTGGGCCAGGCTCTGGTCATCTCACTCCTTGAAATGGTAACTTCCTTCCTGGCTGGTTTGCCTGCAAGTGCCATCAGACCTCTGCAGCGAATTCAGAATGCAACAGCTCAGCTGGTTTACTCCGTTCTTATTATACATCCATGATTTACTCCCACAATACAATGCTCCTCCGCTCCCTTCACTGGCTCCCATTGGCTGCCCGAATCTCCTTCAAGACACTGGCCTACTACTGTGAAGGGATCCGGTCCTTCCTACATCCAGGACCTGGTTAAACCATTCACTCCAGCACGTGCACTTCAATGTTTTTTATTCTTCCGTTTTGGATTATTTTATGTGAATATATCAACACATTTCGCTTGTATCTTCATGGTATATTAGGCTCAGTCGCTTGGGATAAAAGGGTCCGCTAAATGTAATGTAATGTCATTTAATAATCTCTACATCCCAACATGTATGGCAGCCATTTCATTCCAGTGTCTGTTGAATTCCATCACAAAGAAATGTTGTATCAAAAATAAATACATAATATAAAATAAGACTAGTGGGTTTTAGACCTTTCTGCACTGATTGTTTAATCTGTTATGTTTGTGTATTATTAAACAGTGCAAAAAAGGAAATCAATAAACACAATGTCACTGATGCCCTCACTTTTAACTTTGCATCAATGGTCATTTTATTTAAAACATTAAAACTTGTCTGTAAGCTAAATTCAAATAAAGAGAAGAGAAATCAATCAAGACTAATTGCGGCGCTGTTTAATCTAATTATGACATTGGCAGTGAAGAGCTTCACTCACAGGAAGTGCTGAATCTCAGCTGTCTCTATAGTAAACCATTACTCCAAAGAAAGCTGCACAACTTTTTGTCTTTACAATGTCTTTTCTTGGTTTTCTTGGCAGGAAACCTCACAGACTGAATGCGTTTCTGAACATGAGTGCGCCGTGTGCATTTTACTGACATCACATTAAATCCTTTCCACCTCAGAGTTGCCAAAAGGAGAAGTTGCCTAGTGAAGCTGCATGCGACCTGATGTCCTTTGAAAAATAAGTCATAATATTTAATTAGGTTACATCAATCATTTTGTCAGACGAGGTGCCTTTTTTATAAATGTGTGCACGTCATTTCAGAAGAAAAGCTTTAATTTGACCTCTCAGCAGCACGATAAAAAGTGACACACTGCCTTTAGTTTCGAGTTTCACAGTCAAATCTATTAACATCAAAATAGAATTTAAGATGACTGAGCAAGGGTAAATACGGGGCGGGCTACCTGAATGCGAGCGCATCTCACCGTATAAAAGGAGGCCTCGCCTCGTTCACTTCCCTTTCTCTTCAGCGAGCGGAAGTAAACACTGAGCAAGATGTGAAAGAGAAAGAGATTGAAAGCAGCATGGAACCACTCCTCGAACACCGAACCTGCCCGACATGCCCTGGCCTGATCGCGGGGGCTGACCCGCACCGCCTGAGCTTCCAGTGCCTGGGGCCGAACCACGCCGAGGAGGGCCTAAACCAGTCGCCGGCCTGAAATGCCTGCCGCATGATCCCGCAGCTGAGCCGCCGGCATCGTGGCAAGCATTTCCGGTGTAGGTACCAGATGTGTTCGGGGTACCAGATGTGTTCGGGTGTATTTCCGTCGCATCCGTAATCCGTCATATCCGTCATATACTCACCTCCCTCTGCTCCCAGCGCTCTGCTGCCACACACCGGCCGTCTGCGGAACTGCAGCCGGAGGAACTCGGGACAGCTTGTTATGTGTGGGGTGGGGTCCCATGTACTTGTGCACATAAATAATGTTTCTAATTATTTACAATTAAAAAATATATATATTCTACGTTACTTTAGCCAACACTTTTATAAGGCCACTAGATTAGATAATTACGAAATGTGTAGATAGAATACATATCTTTCAGGTTGTTATTTTGTCATTATGTTTAATGTTTTATTTACCTTTTAGTATTTGTATATAGTATCTGAACTTTGGAGAGGAGTTGGGAGACACACGACACATCAAATCACATCTACAGATCAAGACGAAGCGAATGGAAGTACTCCCATACTCCTAGCGTGAAAATGTTTGTGAAAACGTGTGCAAAGTCTCCGAAAATCCTAAAAATAAGCTCATATTTGAATTCTCCATAAAAAACACATCATTCAGTAAAAACAAGGCCCCACTGATCATCTACTCTCTGAGACGATTCCAGGGATGTCTGGAATCGGAAAGTGGACAAAAGTGCCCGAGATCAGCCTCTTAATTTACCCAGGGCCTAGTGCTTAGCTTTGGGCATGAAAATTCAGGAAACTCCCCTGAGTATTTTATTAAATATCTGAACTTTGGAGAGGAGTTGGGGGACACACGACACATCAAATCACATCTACAGATCAAGACGAAGCGAATGGAAGTACTCCTAGTGTGTGAAAATGTTTGTGACAAACGTGTGCAAAGTCTCGGAAAACGGAGCAGTGGCTGTGATGCTAGCTTTGCGGCTAGCGGTTAGTTGTTAATGTTATTGTTTGAAATTGTTGCTATGGAAACAACATGACGGAGAAAAAAGTAATATCTTCTACATATAATAACGGACAAAGTAAAGAATGAAGTGTCGGCTATGTTTAAATGTTCGGAATTTGACCGTGATGGCCCTCTTGAGTTGCCGTAAAATATGACGGATGACGGATGCGACGGAAATACACCCGAACACATCTGGTACCCCGAACACATCTGGTACCTACACCGGGTGAAGTTCGGCCCGCAGGTGGAGGATCAGGACCTTGAGGTGGTCGAGATGGATGAACTTGATGAGGTGCCATTCGAGTTCACCCTCCCGAGGGGCCGGGTGGCCGCGTTCGCGGAGGGGGAGGACGCCTCGTTGTCTGACACATTCGGCTCCGGCGGCCAGGAGGGTCTAGCACACAGGTCCGGCGGTGATGAGCCTGGCGGCGGAGCGTGTGCGCTTACTGCTCCCCCCGCCACTGCCACCGAGGCCTGTAAGCCGCCTTCGGCAGGGGTTTTACGGCCCGGTGCTTCCGGCGCAGCCGGCCTTCGTCCCGCCCCCGTTGCCAGATATCTGGCAGTGTGTGGAGGCGACGTGGCGGCGGCCATTGAAGATGAAGGGCCCAGTAGCAGCCATGATGGGTATCATCAGGGTGCAGGGCCGCTTGGACACGGCGTGTCCCGGTGTGCCCCCGCTAGATGAAAGCCTGGCGGCCCATCTGCTTCCGCAGGCAGCTGGTTGGGCAGAGGGAAAGAAACCTCTGCCCCCGCTGCCGCAGGACCGAGACACCCTGGAATATTTGGACAAAATGTTCAGGCTCGGAGCACATGGTCGCTGCGGCCAATAATCTCGGCGTGTTGGGCATCTCCTTGATTACCCCTCAAGCAGACGCCCCCGCCCTCCCGCCTCAGGACGGGAGCGATTATCCGGACCGCTGCATCGGTCAGATGAACAAAATGATCCATGGAGGGGCCGCCGCAGCAGGCCGGGTGATGTCCTTGGCCACAGTGGCATCGCGTCACGTGTGGCGAGGACTCACCGCCCTATCCAAGAAGGACCGAGAGGACCTCCTTGGAGCCCCCGTGTCCACGGAGGCGCTCTTCGGATCGATATCCCAGCGCTTCAGCCGCCTAGAGGAGGAGAGGGTAGCCTTAGCCGCATTCTACCGCTGGCTCCTCCTCAGGCGCCGCAGCACGCTCTTCCACGGGCTTCCCTGCAGGCGAGGGAGCGCAGGGCGACGATGAGACATAGGGAGAGGCGCCGGCACGGAGCTCCCGTGCCCGTGGCCCCCTCCACCTCTTCAGCCCACCCGGGGAACCGGCGTACCGGCACTCACGGGGGCGGGCTGCAGCAGAGAACGGCCGGGTGGAGTGCTCCGTCTTCGCGGAGCTGACTGGCGGGGGGAGGAAGCGTCTCGGCGGGGGGAAAAGAAAAAATCTCTCTACCCGGGACGCGAGGGTGAATCCCGCCTCCTCCCTGTATAATGCATAGTTTCTCAAATAAAGATGTTGATCTGTATCCAAGTCTGAGTGTCATTTGTTTCCACAATTCTACACTCACAATGTTGACCGTACAAATTCCCCACTCCCTGCCCCGGTTGTAGCTCCTGTAAAGGAGGTAGCGAGTGGGCATGCGCAGATGAGAGTGATAAACCGTAGGAAGTGCTATCAGAGCGCTATGCGGGTACAGGGGCATTATGGCCGGCGTATTACTGTCAGGGAAGACACTACGCCTAGAGTAAAGACTCCGATTAATGCAGTTTACCATAGTGGTAAAGGGGACATTATGGTGGAGCTTTTGTGTGAGCGCGCATGAGTGCGCGGCGGTGCGTTCAGGGACCTCAGTAAAAAATCGGCCCTTTCTGTGTCGACCCTCCATGGGCAGAACTTCCCTTCACGGGGAGTTTTGCGGCGGAACGGGTCACCAGGGAGTACCACAGCTTCATGGCTGAGGGCTTGTGCCCTAACACAATGTTATGGGGAATGGAAACTCAGCTGTGTGTTAACAAAGTGTATGGACAGGACGCTGAAACGGAGTTATTCATAGTTTGCAGCATCCCACCTCCATTCAGAGGCATGCGAGAGGTAAATCTATCATCCCAGGAGTAGATGGGTTTCCTCCAGTGGCGAACCGTCAGGACCTTCAAGGTATTCAGAGAATATCCTGGAACACTCCGATAAAACAAATAAAAATTCGATTTAATTATATAAATAAAATGTAATAAAATGTATATAAAATGAATAAATGAGAATCGTATCTGTGTTGTTGATCTGTAATATTACAGTGTTACGTTGATTTGTTTGTCCTTCTCGGACCATGCACTACGCATTTGAGTGGTTTTGTGTTAGAAAAGAAAGCAACCAATCAGATCTTGTTCTGGGTCTCTGGGTAGAATATCCTTCAACAAGGTATTCTACATCCTTGATCGAATGCCCTGGCCGTTAAAATAAGAGCGTACGTTTGGAATGACAGTTTGATCAATATATTGATTTGTAGCAAATGGGCGTATTCTTTCAGAGTTTCCCTCGGTTCCAGGGTACTCTAGTACGGCTTTCACACCAGCGCTTTTCCCTTTCTAGCTCCGAGCTAGAGCTTTTCTGGTTCAGCTCCGGTTTCCCCTTTTCTGCTCCCGCTCTGTTCACACCGCCCAGCACCCGACTGGTGCTGCCGCTGCTGCGTCATGACGTCACCGTTTACATCGCTGATTTGCTCCCCAACGGCATTACGGCGCTCACAACAACGGGGAACTGCGTCGGGTCGATGATCATGTTGCTTTTAATCACACGAAGCCAGAATAAATTGAATAACGACTTCTCCAACCTTATACTTTGCTCCAGAGTGCCGTGGTTCATTGTTTATTAATGTGTTTCTGCAGCATTTACGGACCGCTGCAGTGTTGGCTGCTCTTCTACGGGAGTTTATTCTCCTCCGTTAGCTCCCGGTTAGCTCACCTTGCAGCGGCCGCTCTAAAGTAGTATTCACTGTCCGACTCACACAAGCAGCTGATACATATCCCCAGATCCCCTTAGCCTAAGTGAATGTGTGTCAGTCTGAATTGACGCTGTTTGGTATCACAACGCTGTTATGAAAGTTTCTCTGGTATAAAATGGGTGATGTTAGCATAGCAACCGAAGCTAAATTGACTACTTGCTATTGCTATCCTATTGTGGCATAAACCGTTTTCTACAGGCACATTTTACCGGCGTATTATGATTCTACTTGTGATAGTCGGACACGACAACCTGTGCAGCCCATGTATTGATTCCATCCGATAGCTGCTATAATACAAAACGTCTGCCTCTCTCCACAATGATCAATAACAGTAAACGGATGGTCAAAGTAAGGTACAAATAAACAGAATCACACGAAGCCTGGTTAGTGTTGCCTGACTTTATAAAGTGTGTTTATAAGCACTACTGCTTGTAGGCAGGCATGACAGTCGACCCATGTTCAGGGGAGGTGGGTTTAGTTTCCTGCAGGCCTCGACGTAAGAGAGACGTAAGCGACGCCACATCTTAGCTCCGAAGCTCTTGCCTCTAGACCGGATTCCGGAGCTAAGAGCCGGAGCCGCTGCGGTGTGAACAGGAAAAACCGGCGCTTTTCAGGCTCCAGCTCCGAGCCGGAGCTGAAAAAGCGCTGGTGTGAAAGGGGCATAGAAGGCCCGCTAGTTAACTGGCTCGAGACAGAGGATCTATGCGATGAAGCAATTCATGCCGTTTTATTGTTTTGAACGTTGAAATGACAAGTGCAACAGGTGAAGATGAAGTTGTTGCGGAATTGTTGTGAGTACCCTTTTCAAGACGATAATTCAGTGAAAAGACGGACATTATAATGCCGGGGGGGGGGGTTAGCGGCGGCGGGGGGTGTGAGTGTCTACAGAAGGTCCAGTTGTGATAGTGTTAGAAATTAAAATCAATGTTGATATGGCGTAATTTGAATTAAATACACTATTTAATTTAAATCAGATTTATTCTGAAAAACCGGAAGTTCACTAACTATTAACTTAATACTTTTATTCTGAAAATTATTCACTTCCGGTTAGCATTAGCATGTGGCGAAATGCTGCATTTTCAAACCGTGAATCAAAGGTGAAATGACATGTGATGTTGTACACTGAGCACACTGGGTTTAGCACTCATTTATTACCGCTGAATAACGTTTATGTTTAAATAACCACAGACACCAGAATTATATAATTTAACAACAGAAAAAGGCAGGAATTGCATTGGACCCGCCCCCCGACAACGCCGGCCAATAGGGGAAGACCTCAGATGACAACAGGAAGATCAAGCCAAGAATTGACCTCTTCCACCTGCTGACCTGGACTGACCGGTCGGATGAGGAGAGCGCCTCCACTCGCACATTTCATTTTGTACACCACCGCATCTTTTGTGTAATTAAATGCTGTTAACTTTTATAAGCTTCCCTTGACTCTTTTCAGTCTCTCCTGCCTTCGGGGTTCTAGAATACACTAACATTTGGCGTCCCTGGGTGGGCTCTGAAGCGGGATAGAGCTGGAAAAGAGGGGAAGGCTGCAAGCTAACTAGCATCACACTAGGCTGCAGAAAATGAGTTTTTGGCTGGGCCTAAACGAAAGGTGAGACAGTTACCTGTTTAATTCCGTGGTGATTGCGAGTGGTGTGGAGATTGTATATAGTGTTTCTATTCGTCTCTGTTGTATCTTCGGCGCCGCCCGATTAATGTGAATATTACATAGTATTAAGACCTTCTGGGGAGGCACTAGATTTTATCTGGGATAGGACTGGGTCCACATTGTGTTAAATACCTCTGGGTAGGTACCAGACCTGATCTGTTGTACACTGGACTGGGTCCATTGATGTTAGTCTATATGTTTGATGTGTTAAACCTGCGTAGTCTGGTTTAATAACGTATATTGTGTGGAGTTTTTAAGCCAAAAAGTATATTTTTGTGTGATGTTCTAAGCCGAAACGATTGTGTACAAGATTGGTATGAGATCAGCTTTTAAGGTCAACATCTATAGAATTTAGAGCTAAGATAAATGAAGATTGTGTTGTTTTGTATTGTCAAGCAGTGTGGTTTTTTATCTGCAGATGTTGAGTGTTCCCATTGTTCCCCTTCCCCCAGTCACATGAGGTTAATGCTATACTGCTAAACTAGTTAGCTAGCCAGTTAGCATTACTAGATGGTGAAATACTTTGAGTAAAGATACAACCGGTAACTACTGATTAAATACACAGGGATGGTGTAGATGAACGTTGAGAGTAGATTGAGTTGTTTTGTTTTTCATGCTTTTCAAAGAAAGTAATTTGAACTTTATATTTTGAGGAAATAAACAGGAAGTAGGTTTATGAACCGGAAGTACTAGTTGATACATTTGAGAGGAGTTACAAATAAAATAGCTCCCCTAACGGACATAATAAGTATTACAGTTAATACATTCTTCACCACACAGATAAAGATTACATGTGGTTTCTTTGAATTGAAGTATTGTAGTTAACACATTTTATGACATTTGCATAATTTCATAAACTTTAGTATACACTGTGCACTAGGGCTGTGCAATTAATCGTATTTTAATCGCGATTACGATTATGGCTTGCGACGATTATGAAAACAGCATAATTGACAAAATACGATTATTTAGCTGGGTGCGCTTCGCCCCACCCTAAAAGCCCACTCGGCCACGTGGGAGTGACATGTGTTGTGAGTGTTCAGCGCGAGCGAAGATGTCAGAACAAGAGCAGCAACTCGTTAAAAAGAAGGGTACAACTATTTCCACTATTTGGAAGTACTTTGGCTTTCAGGAGTCCGACGTGGAGCAAAACAAAGTACAGTGCAGGATTTGTTACCAGGTTGTGTTGGCACCACACGCTAACACAACCAATCTCTTTAATCATCTGAAATACAACCACAAAGTGCAATACGACTGGGCAATAATACAACAAAAAGCAGATGCCGCTCGACTTCATCCACCACATCATCACAGTCATCGATTCAGGACGCATTGTACAGAGCGACGGCCTACGCGACGAGCTCGCAGAGACACAGAGATATTACAGGTGCCATTACATTTCACATCGCTAAAGATATGTGCCCAGTTAGCACTGTTAGCAACCAGGGCTTTAAGCAACTTGTCAACACGTTGGACAAGCGTTACGCGATGCCGTCTCGGTATTATTTCAGCAGGTATTATGTGACAAATGCCGTGGGGAAGTTGAGAGAGATGTGGCTTCAGCTGACTACTTTGCCACCACAACGGACCTATGGTCTAGCCCAGGGGTGCCCAACCAGTCGATCGCGAGATGTGTCTAAAAATAGAACAACAATATTCTGTTTTATCGTTAACATAATCTTCCTGTGCCAGAATAATGCACTTGAACGCATCAAAGCTTTGTGATTGGCCGGCGTCACCCCTGTGTCGGGGCGTGGCTGAGGGTCTTCAGTACAGGTGGCAATATTGTCACCTGCCTGCGCTCATCTCTGAAACCAGACCATGTAAACAGCCTGGTGTTTCTTGCAAAAAATCTTTAAGAGATGACATGAGCAGCCCTACCAGCATTTGCCATGGTGGCCTAGAAATTTTTATTTGGTCTTAAATTGTAGTTCAACATTTATTTCCTGTTACTTCTGGACCATGACTGTTGGCCAGCCTTCAATGTTTAACTGAGTGGAATATGTTGAATATGTTTTACCAATATGTTGGCTATATGTTAAGGAGTTTTCAGTAGGTTGTGACAGTGCACTGCAACATGTTTGATTTCATTTATTTTGGTCTAATTTATTTTTATTCATCATATTAATAATATATGTTTAGTATGGTTTTGGAAGTGTGCTCCAACATATTTGTTGATCTTGTTTATTGGTCAAATATTATTTGTTTTAAAGTTCAATAAATGGTCAATGAATAATCGTCAAAATAATCGTGATATCAATTATTGACCCAAATAATCGTGATTATGATTTTTGTCATAATCGCACAGCCCTACTGTGCACGGTTTATTTGGATGTGCACCATATTCCTATTTTCATATTACAAAGTAAAAACCATACACTGTTCATTTTAATTTATTTAGATTTATTTATAGAATTTGCATAATTTTAATTTAATTTGTCTAATTTTGATTTTCCAATCTCAGTTTCATAACATTTAAGTTTATTTTTCCAAATTCTGTAAAAAAAAAAAAAAACAGATTTTAAAGTTAAGTTCAGATGACATAGGATATCTTTATAAAGAATACAAAGGTACTATTCAGAGGATTAGTAATTCATTTTTGATAACTTAATAATATTATCCGTGTACTTAAGAAACATGTCGCCAGAAGACACCAAGTTAAGAGCACTCACAGTGCCAGGCACAACTGCAGATATTAAGGAGAGAGGAAGCACTCAGCAGAAGAATGGAAGCAGAACTCGACAGAAGAATGGAAGAGGAGCTCAACAGAAGAATTGAAGCAGAACTCATCAGAGGAATGGAAGAGAGACGAAAGGCAGATGAAGCCCATAATGACATTATTGAAGAAAGACGGAAGGCAGATGAAGCCCATAATGACATTATTTTAGAAAGACAAAGGGAGGAAGATAAATACCAACTACTTCTGGCGGAGAGGCGACAAGACGATGTAAGATTCCAGGACATGATGGCAGATAAACAAAGGAGAGAAGAACGAAGAACTCAAAGAAAACGCCGAACAAACTACTCTCCTGACTATTCCAATGGACGGGGAGATGAAGATGACGACGGCGGTACACAGTCTGAAACCAGTAGACACTCCCCATACCATGAACAGTCACAGCAACAACGCAGTTTTGCATCTCCTCCTGAGAATAATAGTAGTGACGAAAACGAGCAACATTACCCTGGGACATGCCCCAAAACTAGAAGAACCAAGACAACTAAAAGAACCAAGACCGGTGCACATACCTCCATGCCATTGATAGCGGCTGGAAGAGGAGGATTTCAATACCAATCATGGACTCACAGGGACATGGAAGCATTAGTGTCAAAGCTACCTCCACTCACGAAAGGAGGTCAGAAGTGGGTGAATGATCTGGAGAAGAACACTGTCCAAGACCACCTGTGCTTGGGAGACATGAGAGCCCTGCTTGGACGGATAGAAGGAAGACTAGAGGCAAGAGCAGTAGATTCCGAGGCCAATTGCACGCACGACCCAGACGAAACTTCATTCAACAATATCAGGTCAAATTATTGGGCTGCTATTTGTCACATCTACCCGACAACACACAGTTTACATGCCCTCAACAGCCTGAGAAAAGAACCGGGGGAAGACATGCATGCCTTTTTGAAGAGATGTGAAGGAGTGTGGGAGGACTACACTGGAGAACGGCATGACGTTTCTCCGGCTGTTGTAATGTTGTGGAAGAACGCTGTCATTAAAGCCCTTCCCCGATCAGTGCAGGCAGGCCTGGGAGACGTGGTGGGATTAGACACTAAACCCATTGAAGAATGGAGACTACATCTCATTCACCACAATATGAAATACCAAGCAACAAAGAGGGAAAATGATGAAGAAATTAAAACTAAGACTTTTGAAGATACAAGTAGCTGAGATGCCAAAGCTAATAAAAACAAGAAATCGACAAAGCAGATGGCCATACTAGCAGAGAAGGCAGGGCGGACACCTCCAACAGTTCAACAAAGCGGAGGAGGAAGTGTATGTCCACAAAACCAGGTTCAGCAGACACCTGTGTATCTTCCTACGCAAGTACAGCCACAAGTGTCAAGGAGAGACTCTGAGGCATGAACTCAATTGCACGACACAGATAGTGTTCTCAAAAAATAAAGACTTTACTGGAATTTAGCACAGTAATCAAAACAAGGAAAACAAATATACTCTTTCGAGGAAAACTAGCAAGTGATCAATGAGGTAGATCCGTGGGAAGTCAGTGAGGTAATCAGGAACGTGGGTCATAGTAAGACAACGAACTGACAATGAACAGGAGGAAGCTACCACAATATATACACAGGTAAAGGGGACACAGGTGGAAACAATCAGGGCGGGGAAAACAATCAAGGATGCAGGAGACAGAAGGGGGCGGGGAGCGTGGAGGCCTGAAATGAGAGGGATGATTAATTAAGGGAATAAACATAAAGCACAGGGCAAAGGGACATGACAAAACTAACATAAAGAATACACTTTCACTATTAGTTTCCTAGACATGACAGTACCCCCCCCTTCTAGGGACGGCTCCTGACGGCCCAGGCTTCTCTGAGTTGAGGCGGTCAAAATCCTCAATTAGGCTTTTATCTATGACGAAGCGGGAAGGAATCCAGATCCGCTCCTCAGGACCATAACCCTTCCAGTCAACCAGTAGCTGTCGCCCTCTACCCCTTTTCCGACTAGCCAATATCTTCTTGACGGTGTAAACCGGACCTCCATCAATCATCCGGGGGGGCGGGGGGGGTTTGGCGGTGGGAACCATAGCGCTTTCCTTCAAGGGTTTTAGTTTCCCTACATGGAAGGTGGGATGTACTTTCATGGACCTGGGAAGCCGTAGTCTCACTGAAACCGGGTTGATGACCTTGGTGACGGGAAAAGGACCCACAAACCGGGGAGCCAATTTACGGGAGAGTACGTGGAGGGGAAGGTCTCGTGTAGAAAGCCAGACTTTTTGGCCTGGCTGGTATACAGGAGCTGGTCGGCGTTTTCGGTCTGCTGCTCTTTTCACCAGTTGTGAATTCCTGCAGAGGATCTTCCTAGCCGCAGCCCACACGCGCCGACAACGCCTGACCAGCGCGTGGGCAGACGGGACCGTGACCTCCCTCTCCGTGGCTGGGAACAGTGGCGGCTGGTAGCCATAAACACAGTGAAATGGGGACAGGCCCGTGGCAGAAGTAGGGAGGATGTTGTGCGCATACTCAACCCAGGTGAGGTGCTCGCTCCAGGAGGATGGATTCTGGGACACCAAGCAGCGCAAACAGGTCTCCAGTTCTTGATTTAGGCGCTCTGTCTGGCCGTTAGACTCCGGATGGTATCCTGACGAGAGACTGACCGTGGCACCGATGAGGCGGCAGAACTCCTTCCAGAAGCGTGACACAAACTGGGGGCCCCGGTCGGAGACAATATCCTTTGGGAAACCATGAAGCCGAAAAACATTATGCATCATGACCTCAGCCGTTTCCTTCGCTGAGGGCATCTTGGGCAAAGCAATGAAATGTGTCATTTTCGAAAAACGGTCCACTACCGTAAGAACTGTGGTTTTACATCTAGAGAGGGGCAGGCCAGTGACGAAGTCCATGGAGATCTCTGACCAGGGTCTGTTGGGAATAGGGAGTGGTTGTAATAGTCCTATTCGCGCCCTGGAAGAGGTCTTGTTTCGAGCGCAGACAGGGCACGCCTCCACATACTCCTTCACCTCCTTCTCCATGGATGTCCACCAGAAACGTTGTTTTATGATGAACATAGTTCTTTTGACTCCAGGGTGACAGGTGAGCAGCGAAGTGTGAGCCCAGTGGATCACCTGTGGTCGCTCGGCCTCCTGAACGAAAAGCCGGTTAGGCGGGCAACCCCTTGGTGCAGGAGCTCCAGCATTGGCTCGTATTACCTCCTTCTCTACTGACCAAGTCAGCGCTCCTACCACCCGGTTTAATGGGATGATGGGTTCCGGCTCCTTGACTGCAGGCACAGGGTCAAACAGACGGGACAGAGCGTCAGGCTTGACATTCTGAGACCCCGGCCTGAAGGAAAGAACAAAGTCAAAACGGTTGAAAAACAAGGTCCACCTAGCCTGGCGGGAGTTCAGTCTTTTGGCCTTTCTTATATATTCCAAGTTTTTGTGATCGGTCCAAACCACGAAAGGATGCTCGGCTCCCTCCAACCAATGCCTCCACTCTTCCAGTGCCAGCTTCACGGCCAGCAACTCACGGTTTCCCACGTCGTAATTTCTCTCTGCTGGGGAGAGCTTCCTGGACAGGAAAGCGCAGGGGTGAAGTTTGTTGTCCTTCTGTAGTCGCTGGGAGAGGACCGCTCCCACCCCTTCGTTGGAGGCATCCACTTCTACCACAAACTGACGAGTGTGTCCGGCAAGGTGAGTATGGGAGCAGAGGTGAACATTCCTTTAAGCCGAGAAAAAGCCTCCTCAGCCTGAGGAGACCACAAAAAAGGCACTTGAGGGGACGTGAGGACATGAAGAGGGGCTGCAATAGCACTGAACCTCCGCACAAAACGTCTGTAAAAATTTGCAAAGCCTAAAAACTGCTGCACTTTCTTACGAGAGTCAGGGGTAGGCCAACAAGCTACTGCGCTAACCTTCTCTGGGTCCATCCTAACCTGACCTGGCGAAATGATGAAGCCCAAGAAAGTGATTGTCTCTGCATGGAATTCGCATTTTTCTGCTTTGACAAACAACCTATTCTTGAGCAGCTCTTGTAGAACCTGGCGGACATGTTGTTTATGGGTGTCAAGGTCAGGGGAGTAGATCAGAATGTCGTCCAGATATACAAAAACGAAACGGTTCAGAAACTCCCTCAACACGTCGTTGATCATAGCCTGGAACACAGCAGGAGCGTTTGATAATCCAAATGGCATTACACGGTATTCATAGTGGCCTGAAGGGGTGTTGAAACCCGTCTTCCATTCATCACCCTCCCTGATCCTGACTAAATGATAAGCATTACGCAGGTCTAACTTGGTGAAAACCTTGGCTCCCTGAAGCTGCTCGAAGGCTGACGAGATGAGAGGAAGGGGGTACCGGTTTTTAACCGTAATGTCATTGAGATGCGAGTAGTCAATACAGGGCCTAAGAGACCCATCCTTTTTCCCAACAAAAAAAAACCCCGCTCCTGCTGGTGATGAGGAAGTGCGAATAAGGCCTGTTTTGAGGGAGGCATCAATATAGTCCTTCATGGCCTCTTTCTCAGGTCCTGAAATAGCATATAGTCGACCCTTAGGAATTGTAGACCCAGCAATCAGGTCGATAGCACAGTCATAGGAGCGGTGAGGCGGAAGAGTCAGAGCCTTGGATTTACTGAATACTTCACTTAAATCATGGTAGCAGGAAGGGACTGAAAGAACATCAGGAAAATATATTTCTGGTTCCCTGCCTAACCCTCCCAGTGTTACCTCTTCTGTCAATCTCCGCTACCTGCTTAACACAGTGATCTCTGCAATTCTTTCCCCACCCCTCCACCCTCCCAGATTGCCAATCAATGTGAGGGTTATGAAGTTTCAACCAGGGAAACCCCAAAATGAGTGGATGTGGGGCTGAATTAAACAAGTGAAATGACATTGTCTCGTGATGGTTATCATCACATCTTATTTCTAAAGGCTCTGTTTGGTGAGTCACTTTAAACAACAGCCGCCCATCGAGAGCACTCGCTTCAAGAGGCTGGGGTAGAGGTTTAGTTTTTATGTCCAATTTTTTAACTAAACCCCAATCCATCAGACTTTCGTCTGCCCCTGAGTCAATGAGTGCACCATGAGTAACCACATTGTCTCTGATTTTTACTTGGATGCGGGTCAGGGTGCGAGGAGGAAAGTCAGAAGAAGAGATCCGGCTCACCAACGTACTCCTCTTTTACCGGACAAGCCGCTTGTGGATGTCCGCGCTGCCCGCAGTAGAAGCACAGACCCTCCCTTAATCGACGCTGACGTTCTGCCATCGAAAGCTTGGCGCGGCCCAACTGCATTGGCTCCTCCACGGAGCCAGGGGGCGCTGTTGTCCGGAACGCCGGTGAGGGGTGACGGGGCCTCCAACAAGAAGTAGTATCCAGCGGCGAGCGTCTCCTCTGGGGAGGCGGATCAACCGCATCCTTGGATTTATTCCTTCTCCTCTCCGTCAAACGATTGTCTATCCGTATTGCCATGGATATGACAGAGTCCAAGTCAGCGGGCAGATCGAGAGGCGCCAGCTGGTCTTGTAGGGAATCCGAGAGACCGCTGACGAAAGCGTCAAACAATGCAGCGGAGTTCCAGCCGCTATCGGCTGCCATAGTCCGGAACTCGATGGCGTAGTCAGCCACACTCCGCTGATGTTGTTTCAGCTTAATCAGAGCCCGAGCTGCTTCCCTGCCTGGCGTGGTTTGATTGAAGATCTTTCTCATAGTGTCTATGAAGTTTTCCAGAGACCCGCAGATGGGGGAGCCTCGGGACCACTCTGCCGTAGCCCACGCTGCTGCTCGGCCGGAGAGATGGGAGATCATGAAAGCCACTTTGGAATTGTCCGTGGGAAAAGCAGCCGGTTGGTGGTGATAGTGTAACTCACACTGCACAATGAACGTCCGGCAGCCCTCCGAGTCTCCGGAGTATTTTTCGGGTGGAGCCAGACGCATGGAAGTACTGTGCGGCTCAGTAGACCGGTTGGGATCGGAACCGGTCGCCGCCGGAACCGGGGGAGTCGTGGGAGGAGAAGCAGCCTGCAGGTGAGTGAGCACACGCTGGACCTCAGCTGCCAGCAGATTCACCTGGGTTGTCACCGATGATTGTAGTTCCCCGTGGCTGTTGGATAGGTGCTGCACTCCGTGCTGTATGGCGGCCATCTGCTCTTCTTGTTGCCCAAGACGTTGGCCCTGAGAGCGGATGGCGTTCTTTAGCTGGTCTGAGTCGGCTGAGTTCATTTTAATGGTCAGTTCGTACTGTCAAGGAGAGACTCTGAGGCATGAACTAAATTGCACGACACAGATAGTGTTCTCAAAAAATAAAGACTTTACTGGAATTTAGCACAGTAATCAAAACAAGGAAAACAAATATACTCTTTCGAGGAAAACTAGCAAGTGATCAATGAGGTAGATCCGTGGGAAGTCCGTGAGGTAATCAGGAACGTGGGTCATAGTAAGACAACGAACTGACAATGAACAGGAGGAAGCTACCACAATATATACATAGGTAAAGGGGACACAGGTGGAAACAATCAGGGCGGGGAAAACAATCAAGGACGCAGGAGACAGAAGGGGGCGGGGAGCGTGGAGGCCTGAAATGAGAGGGATGATTAATTAAGGGAATAAACATAAAGCACAGGGCAAAGGGACATGACAAAACTAACATAAAGAATACACTTTCACTATTAGTTTCCTAGACATGACAACAAGCACCACAGTATCTTCAACAGCAAATACCTGTGTATCTTCCTACCCACGTACAGCCGCAAGCACAGGTATACACTCCCATACAGCATCAACAAAGGGACAATGGAGAGGAAAGCAATGATCAAGAGGAAGAAGGGATGATGGCTGCTTCATATGTGGAGATTGTAGACATCTGGCCAGAGATTGCCCCACTCAGCAATATCCACCACAAGGTAGCACCTCACAATACAGAGGAGAACCAGTGTTAGATATTAGAAATATTGAGGCGGAAGCATATGCCAGGGCCATGACGAATATTTCTGTTGGATCAGGTGATTGGGTAAATGTAAAAATCCACAAGATGAACTTGTTGCAACCTGTATGAAGTGGACCATGGGAAGTTGTAGAACGCACTGCAGATGCACTCCGGATCAAAGTTAAAAAAGGAACATGTTGGCACCTTCTTACACATTGTGTAGCCGTACCGCCACCTTTCCTGAAATGGCACGGCAGTTAGAACTGATTTTGGAAAACTGGTACAAAACAATAAGGAATTGAACATTTTTTACAACGACAGCACCAGGAGATGAGTAAACTCAAGAATCTGTAGAGTGTAAATACATTGAGAAAAACACATTTTACACTCTAACTGTTTGCACATCATAGACAAGGAATTTAGACAATATAAATAAATGTTCAGCAAAAGTAATAAGTATGGTGGAAAGTAGACATAGGCCTACACTTAATTTCATTACTGTGATCCGATTGGTGTGCTCTGCTGGTTTACTATTGTTCTAAGTAACAGTGGGATTTAAAATATGGAGATGTTCTTTCGTAGTGTGTGGAATATGTGATGCTGTAAACATGTAAGTATTTCTGAGTTGTGTTGGGTAAATATGTAGCAATGGATGAAACTATTTTTAGAGTGAGTTTTTGTAATATCATTAGTAGACATTAATTATGTTGTTTAGATGGCATTTAACAACTAAGACAGATAGTATGATTAGAAAGAGACAGAGTGGAAATGGTTGGATTTATTTAACCTCAGTGTGCTAGACTTCTTATAGGTAATGTGTCCCGAGACCTGGACTCCCCCTTTGAGTTAGAAAGGCTACGATCCCGACCCTCCAAGCAGACAAAAGACCTAACCCAACAGGAGACTCCTCCTTCTCCATCGAACAGACAGAAAACCAGAGATGAAACAACAACAACAACAACAACAACAACAACAACAAGACTACATCCAGAACTGCAGCCAGAACTATCTCCACCTGTGGCATCCAGAACCAAACAGCATGCTGACATACAGAGAGATACTCTCATCAGTCCCTCAGACAGGGCATGAAGTTCCAAGCTGAGCCACGAGATTTGGCACAAGAGCAAGGTGTGGGACATGAGAGCGGAATCCGCCCTCCATAAAAACAGCAGAGAGACTGTAAAGGAGGAGATGAAATGCAAAGCAGTGCAACAACAGTGGCATGATGGGGCTGCAGATGTAACTGGGCCAATGGCTGCCTAAAAGAGTTACAGCGGATGGTTTCAACAGCTGATGGACTGAAGAGAAGACAGAATCAGAGGAGTTGGCATGGTCGATTAGAAGTGAGGAGGCCGAGGTCACGGCTTGAGAAAACCAGGGGAGGAGAAAAGGAGAACGGGAATGAGTGAGTTTACACATAAACACACTTATTCACAAAACGCACATTTAAATAACTTGAATTAACTTCATAAATACGTAAAGACAGAAAGATTTATTAACCATGAATTAATCAATTGTTAAATTAAAAATAGCAGTAAAGAGGAAACTATTAAAGTAAAATGAGAATCATCCTAAAACACACTGAGGGATAAAGGGGGAGAATTGACAGAGTCGAACCATATTCTTCAATATTTCATTTCACAAATCATTCTTTAAGTGATTTTTATTCACGTGTGAATAAAGTAGTGATCTAATTTGTTACAATATTGATCACCATTAAAAGGATAGTTTTAAGAACCACTCTATAAGACAAATAATGTTAAAGGGAGAGCTGGTGCCAAGCCACATATAGAATTCCAATCTAAAGTATTGATTTCACCATTGTAGCATAGTTATTACCATAGGAGGGCTTTAAGATGGAAATATAAAATGACTTCTGTTTTAAATCCTTGATAAAGGAGGGAGTAATTGTTGCATGTTCGGACACCCAAGGTTCCACACACTGCTAAGGATAAATGAGTATAATGAGTTATGAAATGCATAGCAGAGCTACC
The DNA here is from genome assembly GCF_902827175.1 of Gymnodraco acuticeps. Lineage (NCBI taxonomy): Eukaryota > Metazoa > Chordata > Actinopteri > Perciformes > Bathydraconidae > Gymnodraco > Gymnodraco acuticeps. Next base: position 105,066 of record NW_022990612.1, on the reverse strand, counting down.
CAGATCCTAGTAATGTTTTGACTCAAGATAATAGTGATGTACACAAGTTTCTGAAATAGATCTATTAGACATTTTAATACTACTTAAGTGTAAATGAATTGCAGTAGTAGTACTCTAAGGAAGTGAGTTTTGTACCAAGTTTCAGGAAAGGTGGGAGGCAGAAGTCCCAAAGAAAAGTTAGAACCATCTTGAAAATCATAGTTGAAATCGTGAATGAATAAGGAATGGCGCTCCGCAAATGATATATTTTTGTAGATAAAGGGTACCCGCCTATGCTGAAATACCTCTGAAAAGACTCTGCAGAGCAGGACATGGCCAAAAGACCGAGACCAAATGACCTTTGACCCTGACTGACAGTGTGACAAAAGCACTGTCCATGACTGACTCTGGGGTGTACCTGACCAAACCTGACGTGACAACCAGACGGTGTGAGTGTGAATGAATGCCGGCATGTGATCAGTGTAACTGCATGATTCTAAAACAATAACTAACCAAGCATGTTTTTGGACTAACATATTATTTTGGAGCTCCAAGGGAAATGAGAGGTTTCCTAAAAATTCCACAAAAGGGGAAACCGCACATGTGACCCGTTTCTAATCTACTTGATATTTTACTCCCACATGAGTTGGCGGTTTGCAAATGTAAAACTAAAACTAAAATCTGAAGATTCTGTTTCTTTTGGGCCTGAAGGACGGAGAGAAACACTTCTTTTCACTGAAGTGTTTACTGTGGAAATAATGATAATGGATGTAAAATTGTAAATAATGTTCGTTACGTCCCTAACCAATATTTACCTGACAGTTTGTTTTCCCCCTCCCCATTACAGGGTTTTGTTACACATGAGTTAATGTGTAAAAAGGGGGGAGTGTGTATAATGTATAAATGTCAACATGGCTGTAAAATTCACAATTTTTCTTTTTCTTTTAAGGATTGACAGAAACCTTCCACCCCAACCCAGATGTTCAAACTGAGCATTGAATGATAATTTTATAATTAACCTGCTCCATATCTGGGGATAAGATACTGTTTGATGAATGTTGACATGTTTCTAAATATTGATTGAATTATAACAGGTAACACAGAAGCAGTGGCCAAGGGGCTACTGTGAGAGATGTAATTCCAGAATAGAATACCGAATAAGTTGACCTGTGATAATGAAACAATTTTGTAATATTTTAACAGACATTAGAGTAACTGAGGTTTGAAATGTAGAAAGAACATATTACAGTTAAGTTAAGCTAAAACATAGTAATGTAATGAGACCGAATTTAATTTAGACAACAAATTCATAATAGAAAGACATTTGATGACAGTATGTTGGAATTCTGTATTCATTTTTCAGCTTGATAATAGACAGGTAGAAGCCGTATTGCCGTATTGCCAGGTGCAATCGATGGGATTTCTGCACACGATCCAAGCAGAGAATGACGTACCTTACAGGACAGATACACTCAGGAAATCATTCACTCTGACAGCATCATGACTTTAGTTGTTTTTGAATCCATAATGAAATTGTATTACATAACGTTAGTGTGTGTCTTTACCACAAACAGGAATAGTTCATTGTTATATTTAGATTTGAGAAAGATTACAAGGATTTTATTTAGTTTTTGTTTGTAACATATGCCCAGTAGTAAGATTCAAATATCAGCAGGTTCTGAATTATTATTCCTCTGTCCCACAACCAACAAGAATGTGGATGGGGAGAAATGAAGCTTAGCGCAAGTTCAAGAAGGAAGACCATACCCCTGGTGTTACACGTCACTGCAAGCTCCTCTCCCATTAAGTAATCAGGGGCGGTACTCCCCAGCTAGCAATCATTGCACCTGCTAAACCCTTTAAATCTGTTCTTCCCTCTCTGTCAGTTGTCATTTCAGGTGTCAACGCACAAGTGTACGCGTCACGGTGTTCATGGTTAAGCCAAGCAGCAGCAGGGCTTTGGCCCAGCTGAGGGCTTCGTTCCAGCTCCAGGCATTTATTCATCAGCTCCGCAGTATCGCGGATTAAGCTACAGGCTGCGTTCCCCAGTCGGGTAGCGGGTCAGCCGGCCGTCCCGCAAGCCCGGACGCGGGAGGAAAAGACAAGGAAATCTGGCTCCATGGAAGTTCCTCCGGCCTAATGGGAATGGCTACTTCACGCAAACAACTGACGTACGCTTCAGTCTCTTGAGAAGGCATCACTGGCATCAGGGCCGCCTAATGCAGCGCTTCCGGCTTCACGCGGAACGGGTCCTCATCACATGCGGAGTTTTACCCATTCTGGCTTCAACTACAACCCCTCCTGCAGGCAGGCAGGCAGGGCTTAAGCTATCCCATTGAAGCTATTCCTCCTGCGCTCACTTCAACAGGCGTCAGGGTAACGTTGGCAAAGGCAGTTGCAACAAATTCACGAGATGTTTCGTATATTGTTACGACATTTGGGTCATGCAGAGTGAGATCGCTACCCCTTAAGAGAGGGGTGTGGCGTGTGCATGTGTGCGTGGGCATGGTATGAGCGAGCGGGATACATGTTTTTAGAAATAAACGAGGCAGCAGAAAAAAGGAAGGTCTGTGATCTTGCGAAATCTATCTTGCGAAACAGGAGAGCTAAATAATGCAACGACCTCCCAAGAAGAGCTCGCCTCTCTCCAGTCTTTCCGATAAAATGGGTTATTGAACCAGAAGCGTGTTGCTTCTGCCCTGGGAGACGACAGAGAGTCACCCCCCCCCCGTTTCCTCGACTACGGTCTGGGAGCCGACAGGAAGTTCAACACTATGCATTGCTACCTCTAGTCAGGGTTAAGGTGAGCTTCAGGCAGTGTTGGGGGTAACGTGCTACAGTATGGAGTTTCAGTAACGTATTACTTGCATTACTAATGCAGTCGGGTAATTACTCATTACAATGCTCAGTAACTAAACGCAGGTTCAAGCTTCAACACAGCGTTTCCTGAAATGAATGGCGTTTCGTAGGGCTTCTTTTCCTCAATGAACAAGTCGCTGCACATTATCCTGTTTATGACCAGATACTAAATAAATTAGGAATTCACTCCCAATATTAATTTAATGATTATTGACTAAATGATCGGTTTTCTCTTTTTCTTCTCCACTAAGAATATTCCGTTTCTTGGTGCACCAACGGCTAGATCTGCGACAACAACATCTCCTTGGCAGCAAGGCAAGTTTATTTATATAGCACTTTCAATACAAGGCAATTCAAATTGCTTTAAAAAATGAAAGACATTAAGAAATGGCATTTAAAATCAGTCATTTAAAAGGAAGCTAATAAAATAAACATTAAAAGAAAAAGTACATGGATCAAAGTACAGTGCAGTCTAAGATATGAATAGTTCAATTAAAAGCAGCGACAAAAGAAAAGTCTTCAGCCTGGATGTAAAAGTAGTCAGAGTTGCAGCGACTAAGGGTGCAACAACTAATCGACTAATCGATCAAATCGATTACCAAATTAGTTGCAACTAATTCAGTCGTCGATTCATTGTGACGTCAGCAGTGTGTTTACGTGCGTAAGCTCCAACGTTATTGGTCTTTTTATCAGTACCGGAGACATTTATAAATATGTCATGTTTATTGCTACAAAAACATTATATCGCAGTCTAGTGTCACAACTCGTTCTAATATGCAAAGGACAAACAAATGCGCCTATGATGTATTTTCGATCAGATGAGATCTCTCTCCCCCATCGCGAGGGGACGGGGCAGTTTACACACACAGCTGCTACATGCAGCGGAGCACACTGCGGAGGTGGCGGAGAGAACGCGCTCCGAGGCGTGGTTAACTTCACCCGCTTCGATGTGGAGAATGCTCGTTGCCAAAGTGCAATAAGAGTTTATCATGTAAGGGCGTAACACGAGCACTTTGTCTAAACATTTAGCAAAAGTGCTCCACATCCAGACGGAGGAATGCACCGGGTTCCACTGTCTTTCTAGCAGCTCCGTAGCTCCATTCACGAGTAACGTTCCCACGTCAGATGTTATGTATGCTAGCAGCAACACACGGAGTTAACTACATTATACAAACTCGGTTAATGATTAGAGGTAACTGAGTATTTATTAGTTTCAATTTCAGCTTTTCTGTTTACAGCCTGTCGACAGATTATTTAATACAATTCGGTAAATGCTCAGGGCAATCTTGATGACAAGGTCAATGTTCCCCCCTTTCTACGCACGGAGATAATGTAATCTAATAGCGTGCAGGCCAAGGCTGGCTCTTCAAAGCAGATATTACGACGCACTTTAATGTTCCCATCATCGTTCAGCGGAACTCTTTCAGCCTTAAGTCAAGTAGGAGAAACTACGTGTGCACCGGCTATTCGGGTAATAATATTAATAGCGTCTCTCCCCAGTTCAAATCACCCACTGCTCAGGGAGATCTCCTAATGCGTTGCCTTCACGCATCTAGCGTTCAAATACAACATTACTAAACTACAACTCCGCTCAACTGGGAAAAGAGAAGAAGAAACAGAAGAGACTCCTCCAGGAGCACAGCGTTCCTAATCATGAGGAACTACAGGCCCAGTCTCACACCGGAGTTCCTAGCCATCACATCAAGCTCATGGTATTATCGTTCCTCTAACCAACTGCGTGCATCCACATAAACGTCTTCAACGACAGTTGCTCTTCCTCACCGGGCAACCGTACTTTGCATGCGGATTCTTCGGCACGCATCATCTCCCGTTTCCTGGACGTGGCATCCGCCGGCCTCACGACGACCGTGTTTTCCCCGACTTAAGGACGTGCACTGCACATCCTCCGTTTTGGGGGGGATATCTGCATGAGATCATTCGCATAGCGGCACACTCAGATTTCCACTATGTCTACACATTTATTATCACACTTGCTGGATCTAACACTAGCGTCCCTCCATCATCCTCACTTCAGATGATAGAAGACAGTCTTAATCACTCAATCAGCTCATCAGCATCTATGACTCATCCCGGCACACTTAACGCTAATTAAGATATACTATATCATGAGTCATGTCTCAGTATTTAACTAAGTGTACGTCTTTTCTGCGTGCATCCTGCACTTCATTCATATTCTCGGGTTCATGCTCACTTGGCTCGTGGTAAACCAGGTTACGATATTCATGCATCACCGTACTCAAGCTAACAGCTCTCGGGCATTATATCGTCTACATCTCCCTCTTCACCGGACATCGGCTCGTGCCGCCAATCAAGATCTCTTCAGTTTACCTATGGTAAATATGCATATAACTGGTGGTGGCGTCTAATAGCATATCAGGGCTTTCGTTCAGACAGGTGCAGCCATTCAAGGCATATCTCCCTCCTCCCTGCCAACTCGGACGGTGGTCCTCCTCCGCCTTCATATCCCACATTCGCCCGGACATCCGTGCGTGCTGGCTATCCAAGGTCCGAACACTAAACGGTATTTATACATACAACTGGTGGTGGTCTTAGCAAGTCAGCACATGTACGTGTCACCGTGTTCATGTTTAAACACTTCATATCATCGTGACCTTCAGGTTCGCTCGTATTGAATCCTGCCGCGCAGGTTGCGGCCAGTGGGTCCGCATTATGTTTAAACCCTGCACGTGCAGGGCGAGTAGGTCAGTGTCATGTTTAACCCTGTGTGTACAGGTTGCGGCCTATGGGTCAGCATTTGTTTAACCCTGTGTGTGCAGGTTGCGGCCTATGGGTCAGCATTTGTTTAACCCTGTGTGTACAGGTTGCGGCCTATGGGTCAGCATTTGTTTAACCCTGCGTGTGCAGGTTGCGGCCTATGGGTCAGCATTTGTTTAACCCTGGGTGTACAGGTTGCGGCCTATGGGTGTGCATTTCATTTAACCCTGTGCGTACAGGTTGCGGCCTATGGGTCAGCTTTTGTTTAACCCTGTGTGTACAGGTTGCGGCCAGCGGGTCAGCGTCATGTTTAACCCTGCGCGTGCAGGTTGCGGCCGGTGGGTCAGCGTCATGTTTAACCCTGCGCGTGCAGGTTGCGGCCAGTGGGTCAGCATCGTCTAATCCAACATGCAGGCGCTAAGCATGGTTGGCGTTCACATTAACCCTACAGTTATTCCGACATTCTCATCATGTCCCCGTGTTATCTAATTTCATCCACAGATCTCCTCAATCAGCCAGCAAGGTAAGAAATGCTTCACATCTCAGCACTTCTCACTTCTCTTCTCTTTGGGGGTTCATCGGAGCGGTTTTCCCCTCCCGAATGATTATCCTACAAACCGGGGCCTAATCTCCAAACATCAGTTGATTCATTGTTGTAATCTGTCATCATAATTTTCTATACCACGTGTCCGGTATTAAACATGTATTTCATACATCACGTCTCTCATGATTGAAATGAAGCTTAGCGCAAGTTCAAGAAGGAAGACCATACCCCTGGTGTTACACGTCACTGCAAGCTCCTCTCCCATTAAGTAATCAGGGGCGGTACTCCCCAGCTAGCAATCATTGCACCTGCTAAACCCTTTAAATCTGTTCTTCCCTCTCTGTCAGTTGTCATTTCAGGTGTCAACGCACAACCCGCCTCCACCCCTTCGCCTCCTATCTCCTAATTCAGGGCCAAGCTAATCCTTCTTCCTCCAGACCAGACCGAACCATTATCACCACCACCAGTGTCTAGACCCCGGGGGGTTCATCGGAGCGGTTTTCCCCTCCCGAATGATTATCCTACAAACCGGGGCCTAATCTCCAAACATCAGTTGATTCATTGTTGTAATCTGTCATCATAATTTTCTATACCACGTGTCCGGTATTAAACATGTATTTCATACATCACGTCTCTCATGATTGAACTATATCTACTAGAACCAGCAGAGATTCATAAATTACACCAGAGACACAGTAAAAGTAAATAAAGAGTAATATTTAGCTATTTTAAGATAGTTTAATCCTTCTTATACTTTGTAAAAGAACAAGTGCCTTTACACCAGATACAGTAAGAAGATGATTTATGATGTGAAAGGACGGAGTTAGACGTTTTCCATACCAAGCTAATTGCTGCTATTTTATGAAGTGACATTAAAGGTTTAAGCTAGAAGTTATGCACAAATGAAAAACTTCATATTTATGATGAATATTTATTCTTATTTGTATTTTTTTACTTTTATGAGTTATGTACCATGCAATGTTCGAATGAAGAACTCATTGATTTCAATATTATTTACATACCTTAAAGGGTATGTAAGGAGGGATTGTTAGAAATTAAAATCAATGTTGATATGGCGTAATTTGAATTAAATACACTATTTAATTTAAATCAGATTTATTCTGAAAAACCGGAAGTTCACTAACTATTAACTTAATACTTTTATTCTGAAAATTATTCACTTCCGGTTAGCATTAGCATGTGGCGAAATGCTACATTTTCAAACCGTGAATCAAAGGTGAAATGACATGTGATGTTGTACACTGAGCACACTGGGTTTAGCACTCATTTATTACCGCTGAATAACGTTTATTAGGGAATGTTTAAATAACCACAGACACCAGAATGATATGATTTAACAACAGAAAAAGGCAGGAATTGCATTGGACCCGCCCCCCGACAATGCCGGCCAATATGAGAAGACCTCAGATGACAACAGGAAGATCAAGCCAAGAATTGACCTCTTCCACCTGCTGACCTGGACTGACCGGTCGGATGAGGAGAGCGCCTCCACTCGCATATTTCATTTTGTATACCACCGCATCTTTTGTGTAATTAAATGCTGTTAACTTTTATAAGCTTCCCTTGACTCTTTTCAGTCTCTCCTGCCTTCGGGGTTCTAGAATACACTAACAATAGACACGGTTCGCCACTGGTTTCCTCTCGGCAGAGATTCAGGCCCTGGTGCAAAAAACAGGCGGTGTCTGTTGTGCACCCTCAGCACCAGTGTTGTGCTAGTTACTGAAAACCAGTAACTAGTTACCATTACTAGTTACTTCATTGCAAAAGTAACTCAGTTACTTTACTAGTTACTTACAAAAAAAGTAATGCGTTACTGTGAAAAGTAACGTTTTAGTTACTTACAAGAAGGGCTTCCATTTATTATTCTCCAATGCAATAACAGTACTGAAATGAAGGCTATAAGGATAGCCTTCATTTCAGTACTATTATTGCATTGGAGAATAATACAATCTGTTGATCAATTTGACATGCATTATATGCAATCTGGATTGCATCGATATTAGCTGGCTTTCCATTTTTGTATGTTCTTTCTCCAGGTAGTTGGAAAAAGTTTTCCGTCCCATAGGCCGTGTGCCGCCCGGACATGGTATCATGCTAACTAGCTCCCTGAAAGCGGGTGACTCCACTGTAGCAATAGCCTGCATGTGTTCTACAACATACCGTGCAATGGCTTTATCGACTTTTCCCTGGCTAGCAGTCCCTTGGTTAAAATCCAGCCGCTGTTGCTTAGGTGGAGGTGGAGTGGCGTCGGCTGAGTCTCTGTGGTCTTAGCTAGGCTACTAGCTTTGTCCCAGCATGTTGTTTTTGCAGATGTTTGAGATTTGAATGACTGGTTTGGGCAGTAGATAGGATCTTTGACCCGCCAAGACACAACTTACATTTAACTAAAACGTTCTTTTCTTTGTGCTCGACAAAAGTGAAATAGTGAGAATATCTCCAGGTGGAGAAACTAGACTTGAGCTCCGCCGCCGCCATGATAGTCTTGTTAGTAAACAACACAAACACGCCCACAGCCCGTCTCCGCATGTGACACAGGAAGTATCTAAGTACATTTACTCAAGTACTGTACTTAAGTACAGTTCTCATCTCTGTTCGCCTGGCTGTTGACTATATAAAAAAAACTAACGGAGTAACGCACCATGTAGTAACGGTAACGGAGTTACTGAATTTAAAAAGTAATGCGTTAGAGTACTAGTTACTGCCAAAAATAACGGCGTTACAGTAACGCGTTACTTTGTAACGCGTTAGTCCCAACACTGCTCAGCACAGAGAAAACGGTCTTTATTCCATGTACTTCCTGGTTCTCAAGAAGACAGGGGAATTCAGACCTATTCTAGATCTCCGCAGCCTGAATCTGCACATTGCCTGCAGAAAATAACGCATGTTAACTGTAAATGCTTCTTCTTTCCCAACCAAGTTTAGATTTGAACACGCCCACTTGTGCATGACGAAAGCATCGAAGCAGAGTCAGCTGCAGATTCATAGATCCTCTTTTTCAAAGTACATCGATGAAAATAGCGCTTTTTTAAAATAACAGACAATCACAGTTATGCAGAAATTAATCAGTGTTATATTAATCTTTTAATATTAATTCACCATGGATTTAAGAATAATAAACTAACAATCAATATGTAGGTTATTAGGGAATTGGAACCGCTTTGCTTTCTGGGGCTTTCATTGGAAGAAGTTACAGCTTCCCCGCTGGTTAAGGTATATAGGTTGTGGTTGCTAAGTATCCTCTAAAGATGGACGTCTTGCCATTGAGGATGTCACTTTACCATTCCCTATAGCTTTTTTTTGTGAAGTGAAGTTTTCTCGAAGCGGCGGGAAGTGAGGGGGAGGGAATGCGGGTTGTTTTTGGCGTTTTGGTAAATGTATCAAATTTAGCTTCATATCGTTTTTTCCTAAGCTAGTGATATTACTTGAGCATGTTTGGATGAGGATGGCAACGTTCTCTTTATATATCCATGATGCAGTCGCGCGGAGGAACGTTGATGCTTTCTTCGTGCCTGCATCCGGTTTCGCTATGAGTGGTCGCACAGGGCCCCGCACAGAGAGCTCCCGCTTTGGAGGTTATTCCTCACGATTTTTTACATATTTCATCCTCCTGACAATATGGATTATGGACTCCTACCTCAACTCATCAATGAGGCAACATCACTTAGAGAAGGAGAGTAATGAAAGCGGGGATACAATGAACCACAATGACTTTTACCTTCTCAACGGCTGGGAAAGGAAACACCTCGCTTTTGGAAGTGCAAGCATTCATGCATTATTAACTGCAAATCCGACGCGAAAGTACTTACCCCCGTCAGGCAAACTAGACCGAAGAAGTATGATCGTCTTGGTCTTATTGTTAGCGGGAGACATCCATCTGAATCCGGGCCCGGTGCTGACAAGAAGCCAGTCCTGCAGGCTCGAGGAGCTAGCATCACAACTAGCATCACAACTAGCATCTCTTACGCTGCAGCAACAACTACGCGACGACAACAGAGACCGTGGAGACAGCGGAGACCGAGGAATAAACGGAGACTTCGACATTCCCCCGGGGACGCCTCGGCAGACAGACACGCATGAGGCAGTGACGAGAGGAAGAGAACCGAGATCCGAGGGAACAAATATCGGCAATGTTGTTAGCCATGTTGTTAGCCACCCTGCTAGCATATCAACGGCTAAAGCTACAACGGAGCCTACCTCCCCCCTCTCCCCCCACCACCCCACCGCTCCAAACACCACGGCAGGCCGCAAGCCGGTTGCTGTAACGGACAAAGACAAATATCTGCAAGCTGACGACATTGTGCATTTAAGCAACAAAAATGGACTACATATTTTTCATCTGAACACTAACAGCCTGAGACACAAACTGGCTGAACTCAGGCAGCTATTCATGAACTGTAAGGCAAGCATATTATGCTTTTCTGAGACCAAATTGAACAATTCCATTACAGATTCAGAGATTGAAATTGAAGATTATCTTGTAGTGAGAAGGGACAGGAACGTGAATGGAGGTGGTGTCTGCATGTACATACATAAAGACACCAATTTCAAAAACCGTACTGACCTGCATCATGAAAATATTGAATCTGTGTGGGTTGAAATTCTTTTTGACAATGCTAAATCTGTAATAGTCGGGACAATCTATAGAACACCGGAACAGAGTGACTTTTATGATACATTAGATGGGTGTTTGGCTGATGTGGGGGATGTAGAGACAATTATTATTGGAGACTGGAACACGGATATGCAACGTAAAGACACGTCCGTCTTCAAGTCCTTCAGTAGGATTTGTGATCTGCACAGCTTCAGCCAGCTAATCACCCAACCCACCCGGGTATGTGAAACAACACAAACTACCATTGATCTCATTCTGACCTCTGACAAGTCCAGGATCTCCAGTAAAGGGGTTATAGCATGCGGTTTAAGTGATCATTATATGATATTCTGTACCCGCAAAAAGCTAAAACAAAGGGCCGGCTGTCACAAAACAGTCATATCTAGAGACCTCAAAGACTACTCTAGCGAGGCCTTTAACCTAGAACTGGAGAGCCTGGACTGGTCAGATGAGCTCAGTGGTACACAAGTTGAAGAAACATGGCTTGGTTTCAAAAACAAATTCTCTGCAATACTCAATGATTTGGCCCCCCTAAGAACAACCAGGGTAAAAAATCGCGCTGAGCCGTGGATGCACTCCGGCATACTGACCGCCATGAAAACCAGAGACAAAAAATGCTCTGAGTTTCATAAAAGTCAGTCAATGCTTTCCAAAAGCACGAGCAGTGAACTCCAGGCCCACGTGACTGAATTAAAAATTGAAAGAAACAGACTAAGAAATGACGTAAGCTCCATGATTAAAACTGCCAAAAAGAATTTCATCAATGTCAAAACTGAGGAAAACAAAAATAAACCCTGTGAACTTTGGAAATTACTCAATAACCAGCTTGGCTGCAGTAAAAAATTCAAAACGAGATTTTCGAACTTAAACATAAAGACAGATAACAGGCTCATCACAGACAAACTGGATGTGGCCAAGTACTTGAACATTTTTTTCACAAACATAGCCACAACTCTTGTAAATAAATTACCCTCCCACTCAGGGCTTTTTGGAGTAGATCACATCATGACCTACTACAAAAACCTAGGGGTACGCAAAGATGATTTCAGTCTAGCAAGGGTAACAACAGCAGAGGTACTCATTAAACTGAGCGCCCTCCAACCTAACAAGGCCACTGGCCACGACAATATCCCCTCCAAATTCCTCAGAGACACAGCAACCGCCATCTCACCAGTCATAGCTCACATAATTAACCTCTCCATAAAACAGGGAAAAGTACCCAAAGACTTCAAAATTGCAAGAGTAACCCCCCTGCACAAAAAGGGCAGCAAATTGGACCCAGGCAACTACCGCCCTGTTTCTATACTTACCTCCATCTCGAAAGTCATGGAAAAAATAGTATATGAACAGGTCGAAAAGTACCTCGCGGAAAAGAAACTAATCTATGAATTTCAATCTGGCTTTAGAAAATCCCACTCCACTGACACATGCCTTCTTTATTTGAGCGACCACATCAAACAAGAGGTGGACGAGGGCAAGTACTGCGGCATGGTGATGCTGGACCTACAAAAGGCTTTCGACACTGTCAATCACCCCATTCTGATTGACAAGCTAAAAGCAATTGGTTTTGATAAACTATCGGTGAGCTGGATGCAATCCTACCTGGAGGGGAGAGAACAGATGGTGGAGGTAAACGGTACTCTGTCCCCCCCCCTCCCAGTGAGCTGTGGTGTTCCACAAGGAAGCATATTAGGTCCGTTACTGTTCCTAATTTATGCAAATGACATGTCATCAGCATGTGACTGCAACTTGTTCCTGTTCGCGGACGACTCAGCCCTGCTGGTCTCTGACAGGAACAGGTTGCAGGTTGAAAAAACCCTCAGCTCCAAGCTCGGCAGAATCTGCACCTGGCTCGCCGATAATAAATTATCATTACACCTGGGTAAAACAGAGTCCATTCTCTTCGGTTCGAAACATAATCTCAGCAAATCCGACGACTTCTCAGTTGCAGTGGGTGACATTATTGTCACAAGTAAGAAGGAAATTACATACCTAGGATCTATTCTTGAGGCAAACCTCTCCTGTGACAAAATGGCATCCAATGTAATGAAAAAAGTAAATCAAAGAACTAGATTCCTATACCGGATCTCCTCTCTGGTAAACAAAAACACCCTGAAAACTCTGGCAGGAGCACTCATTCAAGGGTACTATGACTATGCTTGCACGTCATGGTACCATAGCACCTCCAAGGCGCTAAAAATAAAACTTCAAACATCGCAAAATAAACTGGTCAGACTACTGCTTGACCTTTCATCTAGAACCCACCTCACCTCTGCCCAATTTGACAACCTAGGATGGCTTAGAGTATACGACAGAGTACAGCTACTTGCAATGGGCCTGGTCTACAAGATCCACTACACCTCTATGGTACCCATGTACATGTCAAAATTCTTCCCAAAGGTCAAGGAATACCATGATCATAACACCAGAGGGAGCTCCACAAATCATGTGAAACCCAGATTTGGCACAAAAAAGGGGGAATACACGTTTCGCAATTATGCCACATCAAGGTGGAACGCTCTTCCCACAACTGTAAAGGAAAGTAAAACTATACTTACCTTCAAAACCTCTCTTAAAGAGCACCTTCGGGGGAGAGCATTGCAAAACTGGCCCCGGTAATGGTACAAATCTCAACCTGTCGTACAATGGACAGCTTCCCCCCCCATCTATGTATATACTCGCATTTTAGACTCTGTTACTAACTGTATATCTGTAGACTTGGTATGTCTTAAATGTCCGGTTAGGATGTATTAGAACGAAATCTCAAATGAAAATTGTAAATAAGCAATCTGTATGTAAAAAAACACCTGTATGTAAATTGTAAATAAGCCATCTGTATGTCAAATATGTCTTATATGTCTTAAATGATATGATGAATTGGAAATGGGGGACCCTGATGTAAACAAGACGAAAGTCTTTCTCTGGTCTGCATCCCCTTAACAATTGTATGTTTTGAGCTGTACTGTACTGTACCCAATATACAAGCTGTTAATAAACTTTTCAATCAATCAATCAATCAAATCTAAACTTGTTTGGAAAAGCCATAGACGCAGCGCTGCGTTGGACAGCTGTAGCAGGTTTGGTCCATAGCTAGATAGATACTATACACTCGGAAGTAAGTAAAAATATAGCGCAATACAATTGGTGCCAATGATTTGAAATGGTACTTCCTGTCTCCTAAATGTGTGTTGTGTAGGGTATTGGTATTTAATTTTGCTAATATTAGATATCTACATAGCTAACCCAGATGTTCAGCATTTCAATATTAGTTTGCTAAGGCTAGCCAATGTTCAATTTTGTTGGTAAAACAAACAAATCAGACAAATGAGACTTGGAAAAAATGAATTTCTCCTGATTTTTCTGCTTGAAAATATTACATTTTAGTGTCAGAATGTCTGGAGGATATGTAGCTTGTGCAAAAATGGGTCCAATATTTACTTTGGTCGGGGAAGAGTCAGCTATGATCTGTGTTTATGTTCACTTCTCCTATTCGAGACGTCCACATTCATGAACAAGCTGTCAAAATAATGTATCAGTAATAATGGAGTGTTGAAATATTTCAATGCTGCTTTCCCTAGCTTGTTTATTCTCAATATTTAACCAGAAGTTCAAGATTTAAAGGAGCTTAATTTCTCATTTAACCATCAAGTAAATCCTTAACCGATACTAATTTCTTTGAATTTGACTGTTCTTTCCTATATCTCAATTTTATTTGGTATTACATTTGGAAAATAATTCAAAATGTAAAAACAACTTTTGTTTGGCATTTATGAGTCAATTTGAGGGGTTTGGCAAATGTACAAAATGTATGACCGTTTGCTTTTTCACTGATTTTCTTTTTCTATAATATATTTTCCAGCTAAGTCTACTGGCAGCTGAAACAATAACTCAGTTAGAATCACTTTGTGTGTTTTTGGTCCAACACTGCCCTGCTGTGGACGTGCCTCACAGATACAGCATTTCAAAATAAATTATTGGTTGATAGTTCATTTTTTTATTATGTGGTGGCCAGTTATTCAATTCATCAGTTTATGAAATCTACAACGCTCATGTTAATTTATATCATTTTATCAATGGATCAAAAATGTGATGAACATCAAGCCAGAAACATTTGATTCACCCTCAAGTGCTCCATTAAGAGTTTTTAAAAAAAAATCTGGTACCCACTAATAAACTGTTACTGGACACTGTAAATAGTCTACCCAGCCTTTATTTATGAAATCATACCTCTGCAGGTGGTTTATCCTTAAACTCACTGTGGATGCTAATGTTTCTTGTGTTTCAGATATTGTTTTGTTGGCTTTGTTTCCTTCCAGTATTCCTCATCGTTTTATGCATCAATGGTACCTAGAATTGATAACTTGTGTTAAAGTCTTGTCTAATGCATAGAAATAAATATCCATGTATAAATTGTTTAGAAAATCTATTAGCCTTTTGGAAGAATGTAGCAGTTCAGGATTACATAACAAAAAAAGTACATAAATGATGGTGTTATAGTAGTGTCATCTATGGTATGTAAAAAATGTACTCCTTTATTGCTGGCTCCATCATTTTGTAAACAACTTATGAAAAACATATTACGATTGATTGTTGTAACTGATTGTTACCAAGAAAACACTGGTCAGCATCATACAGTAGACATATATAAAGTTCTGCAGGTGCGTTTCTATGGAGGCATGGTTCTTAGTAACTCTGGGGCTAGTGCGGATACTTGTTTAGGCTTAAAATAAGTATGTCTTTATTCTTGTAAAGCACCTAGAACACAAAACAATCAAGCTTTAGTTAGGGTTTAATACTTTTCTCTTTTTTAAGTATTTTTTTCAGCTTGCTTGGAAACAAAGTTACTTGACTATGATTCACCAACACCGTCACATTCAACAGGCAATATCGTTAAGTTGTAAAATAAGACTTTTTTAGATGATGATTCAGAGACATTTCAATGACAAAGGAGTGGACAGTTATCTATAACAGGATTTCCCTAAAAAAAAAAAAGGTTGTCAAGGTTTAGTTAAGTAGAAAAAAAAAGAATTTAATTTAAAGTTATATACAGGAGAATATCTGTCACACCCAAATTTGATTATACAGAGTTCAAACACATTTACTTTTAAAATAGTTGGGTGCTTTTGTACTTCTTTATATTTTTGCTTCATGTAATTTTAAGCATTGCTTGGTCTAACTTAAGACACATAATGAAAGAAACATAATGCAGTATATACACAAATTGTGTTTTTTAAACACTATTCATATATTTGATGCATATCTTAACAAGATAATACTCTACAAAAATGTATGTAAAAGGGTCAAATTAAAAAAGTTAAGTTTGTATAGTATAATAGTTTAGTTTAGTATAAAGTAAGTATGTTATTATTATTTAAGGTAGTATATGACATGTGCCTTTATGCAATCAGAACATTAAAACACTTCTGTCTTCCTGTGTCGGGCGCCATCTTGTCCCACGTCAGATTCTGCAGGATGTGATGATGGAGCAAAGAGAGATTGAGAGATTGAGATTGAGAGAGTGCACATAGGAGAAAAAGGAAAAAATAAACGTTATTACTCATTCAGTTCTAGTAATATTGTATCATCTTTTTTCTAGGACCTTACTGGGTAATGGGCAATTACTCTTTCACTACCTCTGTAGACAGTTTTCCAAATACCTCTTAGCAGAACAAGCATGCAAAGAAGAGCAAATATCTTCTGTTGAGAATAGAGTGGTGCAGTGATGACATATTTTATTAGACTGACCCCCAAGTTAGCATCAAAGGGGTTTCTCGACAAAAAGCAATGGGATTCCATAATATCACGCAAATAGGATCTGTGGCAAACACTAGATTATGATATTTATAGGTTTTGTTGAGCAGGAAAATCTCCAAATATTAACACTACTTTATAGGGGTAAAAGGCTAACTCATTTCTGGTTTAATGACTAATTCCTGCACCGCTCTATGACAACCAAAGATAACATGGCAGTTGTTATGTTAACTAAGAAAATGCATCTTTTGTAGCAGCAATCTCTTCTACCACAGAGCCATACTGCAGCTGAGGGTGGAATGTGTACACACTGCTCTGCTCTGCCTCTCAGCCTGCACACACACCCAGTATGAAGCACTGGGCTGAACTGGGAGATGAGGCCAGGGGCGTAGCTGGGGGGGGGGTAGGATGATTCCAAGGGCCCAGCACTGGGGGGGGGGGGGGGGGGGGGCAGAGAACACTATTATTATCTTTTTATTAATATGGTTTTATTATTATCCTAAAGTAAGTTAATGTAGATGACTCAAAAGTATAATTGCCTGTATTAAAAAAAACGTCACAAAAGAAACAAACAGGTGCTTGTTACTCTGTTTGACAGAATGAGCACCCCTCCCTTCATTAATTGCATGGTATGGGCGCCTGAGCAATGGAGCAAGCAGAGCAGGTGCATCCCCACAATTGACCTTGGGGGAGCAAACGTGTGCTTTTGCACCCCCACTTTTTGATCATATGAAAAATATGATATGTCCCCCCCAATATATCACTGTAAACATAAGTATGTAATTTCAATCGAATTAATAATATGCAATGAAAGAACTTGTGCTGATTATAGACACTTAATAGCGAGTTTTTAAGTTTCCAAAGATTGTGACCCCCCCCCCCCCCCGCATTTCGCTCACAATGGTTTGATCAACTGCCTCCCACCCACAGCAGGTGGGCTGAGTGTAAATCACCGCGACCAGTCTGTCATTGGTGGCAGAGGCAGACCTTTTCAGTAAGTTGTTCAAACAAAGAATATGTTAGACATGTCTTTACTTCTACCACTCAATACAATAAAACACATTTATAATCATCACCTTCTCTTCATTTTCGCTGCATTGAATTACAGGTCACTCTTTATGTTAGCTAGCGGTTAGCTGACGTTTGCTATAGCTAGCTAGTAACATCAACCAGTGTGTGTGTTTGACTAGCTAGCTACCTGGTAGATCGAAGCCCATTAGAGTTCGAGTTTATTAGGATCCCCATTAGCTGTTGCATGACAACAACTAGTCTTCCTGGGGTCCACACAAAACATAAAACATTACATTCGACAAGACTTTTACAGAACAGTAAATAAAAAATAAAAAACTGATTTCCGAAGTCCATTTTCCTTCAAGCATTGACTTTCATATTTTCCATCATATACCACTTATTTTCTGATTTCATTTAATTGGAAAGAAAATAATGATAATGATAATAAAATAAGAATAAAGTACTTATATCTATCTGCATTTACAGATGCCAGCCTTCAATTCTCTTAAGGTACAACTACCTGAAATGAAAATAAAAGAAGAATGAATGATAGAATGATAGAAGATAATATGATAGAAGCCCATCTCCTACTGTAACTAACCTGCACACTGTGTGTGTGTAGCCAGCCAACCAGGTAGAACATGGCAGAAAAAAGAAAAAATCATGTATTCAACCCAGTTCAGTGTATTCATACGTGTATTATTGCTCTCCTGTGTAGAATGATGTGGTGGTGACAGTGCAGACTCAGGGAGGAGGCAGAGAAGGAGCGAAAGAGACACAAGAGTTACAGGTAATGGAAATATCAGTCAGCTTAAAGTGTAGGATAACATAACAAATTAAGACACAAATACTTGGATAATATATCCCCCCCTCTCTCCCTTTCTTTACAGAGTAGCATAAAGATTGTGTATTCAAACCAGTTCAGTGTACTCATAAGTGTATTGCTCTCCTTAATGTAGAATGATGTGGTGACTGTGCAGACTCAGGGAGGAGGCAGAGGAAGTGAGAAAGAGACCCAAGAGTTACAGGTAATGGGATATCAGACAGCTTAAAGTGTAGGATAACATCCCTAGTCAAAAAATGCTATAGGAATCTGTATACGTTTTTGGAACCCTATAGGAATCCTTTAGGATCCCATAGGATTTTGAGACAGTTCTGTGCTCTATATTGCAGGAAATTGCACGTACAGGTGTTCATTAAATTATGCCATGGAGGTGGTCGTGCCTGACCCACTCCAAACCACCCCTTGCCTGCCAGTTACTAATCTTGCACCCCCACTTTCAACTATAACTAGGCGGCACAGCAGCGCACCAGCAGCTTGCAGCTTCAACAGACTGACAGGAAAATGTCCTCTACAGCTCATGAATCAGGAGCTCAGAAACGAAAGAAAAAACGTCAGCAAGAGGAAAATAATAAAAGCGGTCGACAGCTAGTCACCAAGTATTTACACAAGAAAGGTATTTATTCACAGAACTTGTTTTGAAGCCCATAACAGCTTGGCCAACATGTTGTTGCTGACGTTAGCTACCTGTTGCTATCAAAAATTAGATGAGTGTAGATGAGCCCAGTGAATTTGTATCCAGCAGCTATGCCCTTTTGCTATGGCTAGCTAACCTAACCTGTATAATGTTACATGCTAATCACATCTTCTCTAATGCACAGATGCGGCTTCAGGATCAGTACCCCTTCCCTCAGGCCAGCTCCCAGTTGAAGGAGAGGGAGGTAAAGCAGCAGGGCTTGGGGTTAACAAACAGATTTTAAATATGCTTACCATGCATTGAATACAACTTTAGGTAATATTCACATTTAGTTACTCTAGTTCTTCCAGTAATTGCAATACCATTGACCACTGGCACATTAAATTGAGGTTGTTACAGTAGCTATAGCTAGATTTGAGCAATTGGAAAATATCTAAGAAGTTCGGTCATCAGGGAGGGACTCGGAGTTGAGCCGCTCCTCCTTCGCGTCGAAAGGAGCCAGTTGAGGTGGTTCGGGCACCTAGTTAGGATGCCACCTGGGCGCCTCCCTAGGGAGGTGTTCCAGGCACGTCCAGCTGGGAAGAGACCAAGGGGTAGACCTAGGACCAGGTGGAGGGATTATATCTCTTCGCTGGCCTGGGAGCGCCTTGGGATCCCCCAGTCAGAGCTGGTTGATGTCGCCAGGGAAAAGAAAGTTTGGGGCTCTCTGCTGGAACTGCTACCCCCGCGACCCGACCACGGATAAGCGGGAGAAGATGGATGGATGGATGGAAAATATCTATACAAATGATTATTATTATTATTATTATTATTATTATTATAACAATTAAGAGATAGCTCGAGCTGTACTGTGTTATTACTATTATAGGGCATTTTATAAATGATGTACACTATGGATACTCTAGAGCCAGGGCCCTCGAGCAAGGCAGCCAACAAGGAGAGCAGAGGTGAAGAGGCAGAAGTACCAGTACAAGAAGAGGTCGAGGACCATGAAAGCAGCACAGATGAGGAGGAAGCAGCTATGGACAGTCAATGTCAGGGACAAAGTGAGGCTCCGACACAGGATGCCACAGATACTGAGCCACCTGTAGTGGTGTCTGAGGTAGAAGATCTGCTATCACTTGACCCAGGGTTGTTCCCAGCTAGGATGAGTGACAAGAACAGGGCAACTATTGTAAATAAATTAGCAATGCGAGAAACAGATCAAGAATTTCCACATGATTCAAAGGGAAAGAGATTTCCAGATTACTTGAAATACACCAAAGCAGATAAGGGTAGGGGAAAAGGGACTGGTTGATTCACAGTGAAAGTGCAAATGCACTGTTCTGTATACCATGTGTTATTTTCTCCAAGGAGCAAAAAATACCCTCTCTTAGTGCTTTGAGTAGTGACCAGGGATACACGATGTGTGACGTCGAGTGGCGTCGCATGTATGATAAATTCCCAAGCCATGAAACAAGTAGGAATCACAGGGACTGTTATTTGCGATGGAAACACCTACAGTGTTCGGTTATGACTGCATGTGGTGTTGATCATCAGTTGCAGAGAGAGCTACAGTCTGAAATTGAGAAAAACAAAGCTATCTTGCAGAGACTCCTTGATGTCACTCTGCACTTGGCAACGAGGAATTTAGCTTTCCGAGGTAAAACGCATGCTTTGGGCGATGTCCACAATGGACATTTTGTAGGTACGCTAGAACTTTTGTCACGATATGATCCACTCTTGAAAGACCACTTAGACAAAATCAGGACATCCAAAAAAGGAAGCCAGCTAATTCATTATCTGAGCCCAGACATCCAGAACGAGTTTATTGAATTGTGTGGGGGAAAGGTTTTAAAAACCATTCTGACGGAAAGGGAGGATGCCATATACTATGGAATCATTTGTGATGCAACGCCTGACATTTCCCACACCGAGCAAAATGTTGTGCTCATAAGATATGTACATTATAATGAAGACACAGGCGAATGGGAGATCACTGAAAGATTTATTGAATTCAAAGATTTCAACGGAAAAACAGGATGTGAAATAGCAGGCATGATGGAGAGTGTGCTTCTGGATCTAGGGATAGACATTAGTGATTGCAGGGGGCAAGGGTATGATAATGGGGTGAATATGTCAGGGAAAATCAAGGGAGTCCAAGCCCAAATACTGAAAAAGAATAATCTTGCTACTTTCTCACCTTGTGCCTCCCACACGTTGAATCTGGTAGGCGTGCATGCTGCAGAATCGAGCCCTGAAGTGTCCAACTTTTTTGATTATTAACCGCCTCTACACATTTGTAAGTGCCAGTCCATCTCGTTGGTCTATATACAAAAAGAAAACAGGTTGCTCTGTACATAGGCTATCTGACACTCGCTGGAGTGCGAGAATTGATTCTGTGAAACCTGTAGCAAAGCACCTACCTGGTGTCATTGAAGCCCTTGCTACCATACTGAGCTCATGCAGTCTCACAGGTGAGGCCAGATCTGAAGCTGTTGGTCTGAGGAACTACCTCATGTCATTTGATGCCATTGTCCTTCTCACCATTTGGGTGAAAGTATTGCAATCTATTGATGACAGAAATGTGATACTCCAGTCAGGGAAAATCTCAATAGAGGTGGAGGCAGGTAATGTTGCTGCACTAAGAGATGAGATGCAGACTCTCAGAAATGGATGGGATGCTATTCTGTCTGAAGCATCAAAGGTAGCTAAGGAAATGGAGGTTCCACCTCATTTCAAAAAATAACTTTGCCGTGAGAGGAGGAGGAAGAGGTTTCATGATGAAACTGCTGAAGGAACAGGTCAGGAGGATAGGCCAGAAACAACATTCCGTAACACTGTGTTTTTCACTGCCATGGACCAGATCATAAGTGACTTGGACACTCGGTTCCAAACAACAGCAAATATTGTTGAAGAATTTGCTGCCATACTTAAAATTGGGAAGTTGAGTGACAGTGTCATGGCTTCTGTGTGTCAGCCACTGAGGGAAAAATACTCACAGGATCTCACAGATCAGTTTGAGAGTGAGATAAGGCATCTCAATAAAATATTTTCTGCCACTTTCCCCCCTGATTGTAGCTCTCTTGATCTACTGAATGCAATATACAAGATGGAACTCCAGAGCATTTTTGGAGACGTTTGCATTGCCCTCAGAATTTTCTTGACGCTCCCAGTTACCGTAGCTGGTGGTGAAAGATCATTTAGTAAGTTGAAACTTATCAAGAGCTATTTAAGATCTACCATGTCGCAAGAGAGGTTGAACAGCCTTGCAATGTTATCGATTGAAAGCAAGCTGGCTCTGTCACTTGATTTCAAAGAGCTCGTAAAAGATTTTGCCACCAAGAAGGTCCGGCGATTGGCGTTCGGGATTTAGGGATACAAATCCAGTCTATGACAGGATTGTGGGATGTTTCCCTATAGTAAGCTGACAGGCTACAGCCCACATTGTGAACAATTACTATCTGATGCATAGTCCTATAGCACTACATTTTTCATTGTTTGCTGTAAGTGTGTTCATGTCCTGAGAGTTTATTGTTTTATAATTGTGTTCAAATCTTCAGTTAATTTATACTTTTGTCCTTGTGTTGTTCAAATCTTAATTTAATAAGTCAAAGAATGTTGAGATTTTTTGTTTGTTCATTCCTGTATTGGGTGTAATTTTCAATTAAATAGACAGAAGATAAAGTCGATAATCAGTGCATGTTGATTTCTTGCAGTCCATTACAGTTCATTAACTTCAACAGGGTTTTCGAGGTTTTAGTATCGTTCGTTCCGGTGCACTCCGGCAGGACTATAGCACATCGAGATTAAGATTAAACACATTTCTTTCACTTGGGAATACACTTAACTATGGGGAACCAGATTTGTTTAAAGTACTGTTCGTGGTAATTTGAAAACAAATGCCGGTGGTGTTGGATACACACGAACACGCACACAGAGCGGAGCTGAGCACACACACACACACATCATGCGCCCCGGTGACAGGACATCTCCTTCATAAAGCGAGGGGGAATACTCTGGTAGTTCGATGTGTGTATAGGTGTGTGTGGTTAAACGTAGCAGCCTCGATCTCTATTCAGCGGTTCTAATGAAGGGAAACGCAGTGAAGTAAACAGTAAAAGGCACAGCTCTTTGCAGCTGGTGCTGCTCTTCTCAGATTCTGCTGAGTTACACGTTACTGCCTCCAGTGCCCTGTACGACGAAGCCAGTTCAACAGACCCTGGACCTGAATATGTTCGATTTACCCGGCTTAACTGACCCTAACAAACGCGATGTCGATAAGCGGTCCTACGAAGCTGGTTATCAACTCAGTAAATCAACCAGGGTTTCTCTGTCCGGCTGAGAGCGCGTTCATGTGAAAGGGACGGGGTTAGCAACATTTGACCAATCACAAACATGGAGACGCGTGCTGACAGCGCAGCATCATACTTCATGAATGAATAGTGTAAATAGCCAATCCTGCTTCTTAGTACAGGCCACTGGTGCCGCTGAGATTTCATAAGTGAAGGAGGTTTTCCTTCTATAAAACAGCTGTGGGCAGCAGATACTGTGAGTCACGGACAGGAATCCCTCAATTTAAATAAAACGAGGCCACGCTTTATTAACTCGTGCGCACACTTTAGTAACTCGTGCGCACGAGTTACTAAAGCGTGCGCACGAGAAAGTAAAACGTGGCCACGTTTTATTTATTTTTCTCTCTATGAACCCTCCAGGGCTCCGTAGTTTACTCCTGTCATTCAAACAGAACGTGCTGGAGAGGGGGCGGGGCTTATCTTCTCCATGTAAATACTGTGGTGGAAACGACTATGTCAAAATTAACCTATTTGACCGTGATTTAATAGTAATACACGTTTCAAAATAATAATAATAATAATGCCGAAGTAACAACATACTGAAAACTGTTAGTAAAACCATGTTTTAATGCTTTACAATTTACATACCTAGATGCACGTGTGTTGTGTTTATGCAGTGCAACTCCCACCCAGTGGGTGGCTATGTAGAGTGATAGAACAGAGCAGGCACGCCCCCGAGAGAAGGAAAGCAAGTCACGTCACAAATTAGCATTTCTAAAATGTTAGCGTGGATTAATAAAAGTGCAAAAAGACAGCGGTTGTCGCCGGAAGAAACTTCAAATACAGAGAATGCTGTGCCTGTGTTGGAAATTGTGTCTGATGGGGAGCTTTCTTTGGTTGATCCTCCTGCTCCAAGTTCTAGTGCATTAGCATTAGCACTAGCTCCGCCGCCTCCTCCAGAGCCTCTAAGGTTAGCTGCTGCTGGCGCAACTGCCACCACCAACACCGGGCAAAGCGATGCACCTGACTGCTGGACAACGGACCAGGTGCAATATTTTTGCAAGACCAATGCATGGCTCCTTCTTAAAGATAAGAAGCTAGGATGTCGGATATGCAGAGATGTCAAATCTTTGGGAATACACACTGGACAAGGACTGAAACTGTCAACTGAATGGGGTGAGTGTGCAGTGTCTCATTTCGGTGTTGACAAGGGCAAACAACAAGCTAGCCTGAGAAAAAAAATCAAAGAACATAAAGAATCACAAGCCCATGTAAAAGCTGCTGACATCCTTACATCTGCTTCACGTGAAACTATTCAACATCAAGTGCAGTCTATGCATAAATCTGAATTAGACACCACTATCAGAGTTTTTCGAACGGCATATACAATTGGCAAACATAGCCGGCCATTCACAGACATGCCAATTGATTTGAATGTACAGAAACTGAATGGGCTGAACGTGGGCAGGGTTTTGCACTCCAATAAAACCTGTGGCGAAATCATCGACCACATAGCTCATGAGCTGAAGAAAAAAATGGCAAAAGATATTACAGAAAACCAAAGAAAACTCTGTGTTTTGGTCGATGAATCTACCACTATTAGTGGTAAAACGGTGCTTGTTGTGTGTCTACGCTCAGCATTAGCTGATGCTGAGCCCGAAACGTTTTTTTGGGAGCTGATCGAGTTGGATG
Organism: Gymnodraco acuticeps; assembly: GCF_902827175.1. Taxonomy (NCBI): domain Eukaryota; kingdom Metazoa; phylum Chordata; class Actinopteri; order Perciformes; family Bathydraconidae; genus Gymnodraco; species Gymnodraco acuticeps. The sequence continues at coordinate 80,109 of NW_022990612.1, read as the reverse complement.
GAACAACGGCTGATGACATCACAAAGGCGTTAATGGAGTGTCTTGGAAGAGATTTTAACGAGGACTTTTTAGGTCCGTGTTTCGTTTCTTTTGCATGTGATGGGGCTTCAGTCATGCTAGGGAAGAGAACAGGCGTTGCTACCCAGTTGTGTAGTAAATTCCCAAGCCTGTTTGTGTGGCACTGCTCCAATCATCGTCTAGAGCTGGCAGTTGGGGATGTGGTCAAGGAGGTCTCAGGGCTCAATCATTTCCAGATCTTTTTTGACAAACTCTATTCCTTGTTCCATGCCTCCCCCAAAAATCAGAGGCAGTTAGCGCAGTGTGCGCAAGCAGTCGGACAGCGTCTCCTGGTGATAGGGCGTGTTTTGTCCATCCGCTGGGTGGCTTCAAGTGAAAGGAGCGTCAGAGCAGTCTGGGAAAACTACCGAGTGCTTCATGATCACTTCACAAATGCTGCAAACGACACAAGCAGGGATTCCAGAGACAGAGCAAAAGTACAAGGGCCTGGATGATGTGCTCACATCTGCAACGTTTGTCAGCAATCTGGGACTGATGTACGATGCGCTCACAGAGCTCAGCGACCTCTCTCGGCAACTCCAAAAAAGAGAGATGACACTGCCTACAGCAGATAGGCTCTTAACTCGAGAAATACGAGTTTTTGAATCCATGGTCACCATGCCTGGCCCACACATGACTACAGTTCATACAGCTCTAGCTGAGAAGTCCTTCAAGGGTGTTGCCCTGCGTGAGAATGGCAGGCTTGTACAGATTCATGCAGGTCAGTTTTTCCGCAGTATGGTAGAGAATCTGAGACACAGAATGACTTCCACAACCTCCACTCATGTCAGCACAAGAGAAATCCCATTACATGGCCGGGAGGCCCGGGACAATCAGCTAATCCAGGACATGAAAGTTATCCATCCTGGAAGTTGGCCTGAAGAGGAGTTAGACGTACAGTATGGGGACGTAGAGGTGCTACGTTTGTGCGAAGTGCTGAAAGTGGACAGAAGAGAGACTGTTCAGGGCTTTCGCGAATACAAGGAAACCAGGGCATCCCGTACACCTGCTGCCATGGAGCCTCTACTGAAAGCAGTCCGAACCATCGCTGTCTCCACTAGTGAGTGTGAGCGGGCATTCAGCTGCATGAACGATATCCTTACTGCAAAAAGGAATGCTCTCTCTGTCAGCCGACTGTCCAGCCTGGTTTTCATTAAATGTAATGGACCATCACTAGGACAGTTCAATCCGGAACAGTATGTGAGGTCCTGGCTGGCAAAGGGAAGGAGAAGTGCTGATGAAAGAGCCTGTCCAGCTCCAGCCCCTGATACTGATGTCCCCAAGGCCTTCTGGAGCCTTTTCTAACAATGTGAAGTATATTGCAAAGCAGCTCACCCAGTGAGAAGACTTTTGGCATAATGTGCCGATTTGTACAGATCCTGGAGATAGAAGGACTTCAGACCAACCAGGGAGTTATCTGATCAGCTTGGTGTTCAATGTAACTCTTTACCATGGCTCAGACTTTGTTACTTGCAGTTACAGTTTCTCATTTTAGATTGTGCAAATTTTGCATTTGTTTTTACATGTTCTTTGTTCATGCTCTTTCTCATTTTTCTGAGTTGGAAAGTTAGATTGCATCATAGTTTACTTTATACATATTTGTATTCTTCAGTGGTGAAGTATATTGCAAAGCAGCTCAGCCATGTGAGAAGACTTTTGGCACTTTTTCGTTTTTCGTTTTCTGAGTTGGAAAGTTAGATTGCATTCAAAATGTACAGAAATACTTAATTTTGTTAAAGCTTTTTATAAAAAATGCTTCTGACCAGAGCTTTGTTTCCTTGTCATTAATGTTGAACACCACCAGAGGGGCTCTCACCTGAAAGGTCTCTGCTTCATGTGTCTTCAGCAGAAGATCTAGACTTTGATTGCTATATTTTCAGTTAATATTGACCTTACTGAGCTTTAGCCATATCCGCTGCCTATCATAAAAAATGTTAAGTACAGTGAACCTTTCTAAAATATACAGTAGTAAAGAGACAAACCCACCAGCATTATAGTAGCCAAATTCTTGTTTGTGGGCTGTATATATAAAATTGACTTGAAAAAGTTGCTGATTTTAGAGTACTGGCACCTTTTTCATTCCAATTCAAGCACTGGTTTATATGAACAGAAAACAGAAACGCAAAGAAATGTAAAACACATGCAAATAAGTAGTAGAACATGTAAACACAAAAAAATGTGCAAAGATGTTAAACTTAATCAGCGTTTAAGTCAATCTTCAAACAGAAAGTGCCAAATATTTGATGGTTACCGTTTTTAACATGTAAATGGTAAATGGACTGTACTTATATAGCGCTTTATCCAGTCTTTAAGACCCCTCAAAGCGCTTTACATACTACATGTCGTTCACCCATTCACACCCATTCATACAGAGCAGTGTATGTTACTCAAGGACCTAACATGCATACAAATTCACACACTGTTGGCCATGCCATCGAGAGCAACTCAGGGTTAAGTACCTTGCCCAAGGATACATCGACATGTTGACTGCATGGGCTGGGATCGAACCCACAACCTTCTGGTTGAAAGACGACCGCACTCCCTCGCAGCCACATGTCTGGAAATAACCTGTTTTACCTGTCTTACCTTACACTGACTTGAACAATTTTGGCTTTTTGATGTCTGGTCATACAACGATAGTTACGTCTGTAACTACGGATCTATGAGTCCCTACTGACCGCCAGAGGCGGTGCTTTAGCACTGGATATGTCCATCGCGCGCATGCGCAGCTCGAGTACCAATAACAACAAAGTCACCTGTGACCCACGTGACACCGGCTATATCAGCCGGTGTCGTCAGAGGATTTGTTCCCAGAATCTTCTCGCGAGCACACAATAATTCAGAGTGACAGGGAACTCTGGTGGTCATCCGGGACTCATAGAACCGTAGTTACAGACCTAACTATCGTTCTATTTCGTCCCTACTGACCACCAGAGGCGGTGCTTTAGCACTGGATGACTTATATCAACAATGTCATGAAGAATCCAAGCACCTACTTACCTAGCTGGAAGCAGCGGAGCGAGTGGCGACATTAACCTGATAAAAACCTGGATAATGTGCCAGAAGACGCCCATGACGCCGCGGCCCAGATGGTCTCCAGGGGCACCCCTCTCAGGGCAGCCCAAGATGTTGAGATGCTCCTAGTAGAGTGGCATCTCAGCCCTGATGGCAGGGGGCGGCCACTGGCCCCATGGGCATGTGAGATGGCATCGACCACCCAGTGGGACAGCCGCTGTTTAGAGAGAGCACGACCCTTCCTAGTACCGCCATGGCAAACAAAGAGCTGCTCTGACCGCCTTATACCGGGCCATAGCATCAATATACGCCCTTACGGCACGCACAGGGCACAGCAACTCAGGCGTGCCGCTCTCCTGTGGAATGTTAAAGCGTGCCAGCTGGATAGGCCGATTGGAGTGGGCTAGTGGAAGCACCTTGGGCAGGAACGCCACATTCGGCCAGAGGGCTCTAAAAATCTGTTTAAAAAAATATCTGTTAAATCTGACTGGAAATGTGGATGCGAAATGGAGGACATTCAAGCAACAGTTTCTGCTGTACGCTGCAGCTGTCGGAGCGGATACAAAGTCAGATGCTAGAAAAATAGCAATACTGCTAAACGTTGCCGGACCAGAAGCATTGGAAGTCTACAATACTTTTGTGTTTGCTCAACCAGAGGACAAAGATAAGTTGGATGGTGTCTTAAAAAAGTTTGATGAACACTGCCTATCGAAAAAGAACGAAACATTTGAAAGGTACGTCTTTCGCACAATAATGCAGCATCAGGGAGAGACGTTTGATAACTTTCTCACAGACCTCAAGCTAAAGGCAAAATCCTGTAATTTCAATGATCTCAGAGACTCTATGATTAGAGACCAGATAGTGTTTGGGACTGATGACAGGAAAATCAGAGAGAAATTATTGAGGGAAACAGAACTCACGATGGAGAGCGCCATTAAAATATGCCACGCCAGTGAGCTAGCGCGCCAACATGTACTGACATTTAATGAACCTGCACATGGAGCAGCAAGCCAACATGACGAGGGAGTGAACGCTGCGTCAGTTAAAGCAAAACAGTGGAAAAGATACAGAGATAAAAACAATGATGACGAACAGTCGTTCAGCTGCAAGAGATGTGGGGAAAAACACACTCCAAGACAATGTCCTGCTTATGGGAAAATGTGTGCAAAGTGCAAAGGACAAAATCATTATGCAAAGATGTACCTCTCCAGAGAAAAAAATAAATGGAATAAGGTGCACAGAGTTGAAGACTCAGATGACAGGGATGATTTAAGGCGAGACACGGCAGGCAAAAACATCGTTTTTCAAGTACTGGTCAATTTTGAGATTTTGTGCTATTTTGATTCTATAACATGTTTTCTTTCAGGCTTTTGGAAGGAAAACGTACAAAATACACATTTAAGTGTTTATTTTACTATAGTTTGTCTATTTGCGTCTATAGATTTCTCCTAAATTCACCAAAAGTTAGCATTCTAACATAACATAAAGTACCGCGACCGCTGTGTGCACCATGTCAACAGAGGTATCGCTGGAAAGCTGTGTCTCTCCTGCACAATCGCATCAGATCCAAATATGGTAATTTCCTTTGTATCAGCAACCAATCATGAAAGCACAAAGGGGTCTTAAACCAAGAAACAAAATCTCATTGGCTGGTGTCAATTGTGGACAACGTGATTCGTTCAGATGCGTCACGTGATGTGCTAAAACACTTCCTGGTTAGCTTTCCGCTAGAAATTGAAATCTCAAAATGGCAAAAGAACGGCGAAAAAAACGTTCACAGAGAAGACGACAACAATTGTCACTTACACGAAGCAAGGTTATACAAAAAACAAATGACCCTGAACATGAAATACCTTCACGGAGTGCGTCGATGCGCAAGCTATCATCCAAAGAACAGGAGGGTTTAGCTAGCGCCTCACTGCAATCTTTAAAGGTCGTTTTCTCAAAATGAGTTTTTTCTCCTACTCTGAGTTCGAAATTTCAACTTCAGAAGCACGTACATACACCAAACCTTCCAGTTATATTCCTATCAATATTATGAATGCTTTTACAGAAGGGTTTGTTCATATATCATTCATAGCCTGAATTATACAACATTGTATACCTAAAAACATGGCGAAAATGGATATTTTAGGGCTGTTGACAGTATTTTCTGATTTATGGAGTGATAAAAAGAGTTATCCAAAATCCCTTCTGTAAAAGCCTTAGATACTAATATGACTACAAAATGAAACAAGAATTTTGAACCTGGCTTTATCCAAAGTTCAGATTTCGATTCCTGAAATGTGTTAAAATATGTGCATATTTAATGAAATAATGGGTAATTTGCATATTTAAACATGCTATTTCAAAAAACTTGTAATACAAAAAACAATTGCCTTATTGTAAGTAATTAACTGGAGAAATGTCTAGCTGATACCTTTAAGTTAAAAAATTACCCTATTCACCTGGGGTGTCTCGCCTTAAGTGAAACATTTTTCATCATGATGGTGTCACATGACGAAAATGATGGCTCACAGAGTCCAAAAGGTACTGTAAATGCTGTATCAGATGACAAATGGATTGCACCAATCCTAGTAAATGGGACAATTGTGCCATTTCAGATTGACACTGGGGCTAAAGCTAATTTAATTAATGTGAATGATCTCAAGGCACTTAGAGAGAAACCTAGAAGTATCTCAGAAAAGAACAAACCACTGAAGGCATACAACGGGCAGCCAATTGAGACAAAAGGGCAATGCCGACTCAAGTTGACAGTGAAAGGCAAACAGTACAGCCTGTTGTTTGTCATTGTGCCTAATGGGCATGAATCACTCCTGGGCGACAAAGCTTCAGAGGACCTAGGACTGGTTAAGAGGATCTATCAAATAAACAGTGGGGATATAGTAATGGACAAACAATGCAGAAATACAAACCACATGCAGTTTGCTGGAACAGTTGACATTGTAAAGGAATTCCCAACAGTTTTTAAAGGACAAGGGACCTTGCCGTACACTTACAAGATCCAGCTCAAGGATGATGCCAAGCCTGTAGTGCACGCCCCAAGAAGAGTGCCAGCACCACTACGAGCGGGTTTAAAAAAAGAGCTTGACAGGATGACACTACTGGGTGTTATTGAGCGAGTGGAGGAGCCTACTGACTGGGTGAACTCCATCACATGTGTAAAAAAGAAAACTGGTGACTTAAGAGTCTGCCTTGATCCAAAGGATCTGAATGAGAATATCAAAAGAGAACACTACCAAATCCCAAAACGTGAGGAGATAACCTGTGAAATGGCAGGTGCAAAATATTTCAGCAAAATGGACGCTTCGCAGGGGTTTTGGCAGCTGAAGTTGGACCCAGAAAGCAGCAAGCTTTGCACCTTCAACACACCATTTGGGAGATACTGTTTTTTGAGGTTGCCATTTGGTATCATCTCAGCGTCAGAAATCTTCCACAGGGCGATGGAGTCCATAATAGAGGGTCTGGAAGGCACAAGAGTGTACATAGATGACTTGGTTGTCTGGGGAAAAACACATCGAGAACATGACAAAAGACTAAGAGATCTCCTACAGAGAGTCCAAGTGAATGGGCTGAAATTGAACAGAAATAAATGTCAGTTTGGGGTCACAGAAATGACCTTCTTGGGAGACAAGATCTCAGGAGAGGGGGTGGAGCCTGATCTGGCATGATAGTGGACATGCCTCCTCCCACTGACAAGAAAGGAGTCCTGCGAGTTATGGGAATGATAAACTTCCTGGGAAAATTCATACCTAACCTCTCCTCCAAGACAACATGCCTCAGATCGCTGCTTCAACACAACAAGGTTTTTGAGTGGAATGCTTCAAATGAAAAAGAATGGAAAAAACGAAAGGAAACTCTAACTACTGAGCCAGTTCTTACATTCTTTGATACATCAAAAGCTACAAAGATCTATACAGATATATCTAAAGATGGATTGGGAGCTGTACTCCTTCAAGCAAATGGAGACAAATGGCAGCCGGTGGCATACGCATCACGAACAATGACAGAGACTGAGACACGCTATGCGCAAATTGAAAAGGAGACTCTGGGTCTAGTGTATGGGTGTGGAAAGTTTCACAGTTACGTTTATGGGTTACCAACCTTTACAGCTGAGACTGATCACAAACCGCTGATTTCAATCATAAAGAAAAACCTAAATGTCACCTAGAATCCAGCGCATGGTGATGAAACTGCAGCGATATGATTTTGAGTTAATATACACTCCAGGTAAATACATTGTACTGGCAGATACTTTATCGAGGGCACCTGTACCTAGCACTGACACAAGTCTCAGATTCACAGCTGGTGATGATGTTGAAGCACACGTTGACATGGTGATGGCATCACTCCCAGCTTCTGATGTCATGTTGCAGAAAATTGTGCAGGAGACAGAAAAAGACCCTACACTACAGAAAGTGGCCTGCCATACTTTCAATGGTTGGACAAAAGGAAGTTGTCCACAGTTCTATCCTGTACGGGCAGACCTGAGTGTGGCAAATGGCCTGGTGCTGCGACAGAACAGGATTGTCATCCCTCAATCCATGCGTCAGGACATGCTACATCGTATCCACGAGGGACATCTTGGCATGGAAAAATGTAAAAGGAGGGCCAGAAAAGCAGTTTATTGGCCAGGTATCAACATGGACATTGAGAGCATGATAGGAAAATGTGACACATGTCTCAGACACCACTACAAACAAACAAAGGAGCCAATGCTGACTGCAGACCTACCAGCTGCACCATGGCAAAAGGTGGGTACTGATCTATTCCATCTGAATGGCAAGGACTATCTTTTGTTAATAGACTATTATTCAAACTACCCTGAGGTACCACAGCTCTCCAGTACTTCAGCACGTTCTGTCATCACACATATGAAGGGCTTCTTCGCCAGACATGGCATCCCATAATGTGTTGTCAGTGACAATGGTCCACAATACAGCAGTGAGGAATTCAGACGGTTTGCGGAGCAGTATGGATTTCAGCATCTTACCTCTAGCCCACTGTATCCACAGGCTAATGGGCAGGCTGAAAAAGGGGTCCAAATTGTTAAAAGGCTGCTGAAAAAGGCAAGTGATGGTAAAACTGACCCTTACCTGGCTTTGTTGAGTTACAGGGCCACACCGCTGGAGTGTGGTGCATCCCCTGCTGAGCTCCTCATGTGTCGCAAGCTGCGCACCACGGTACCACACATTTCACACTACAACAACGACAAGAAGGTGCTGGATAATAAGAGAGTGAAGCTCAAGCTCAAACAGAAAATGAACTATGACAGAGTGACAAGGAGACTGGAACCTCTTCGGGAAGGGGATGTTGTGAGAATTGAGGGTCCTGATTCCTGGACCAGGAAAGCAACTGTCCTCAGTGAAGTGGGTCCCAGGTCATTCACTGTGAAAACGGAGAATGGTCAAGTGCTTCGGAGAAACAGGAAGAGTCTGTTGAAGACTCAGGAGAACATTAAGGAAGTTGGTCAGGAGACTGAAAAGGGAGTTGAGGAGACACCAGACTTGCAACATAGTGAGCCTCCTTCACCTTCCTCAGTAACTGAAGCACCAGATCTGAGAAAATCCACAAGACATAGAAAACCACCTGACAGACTTATAGAACAATAAACTGTTGACATGCAGTTATAAGTGACTTTAAGAAAATAGTATGGTTGGCATTTATTTGATATTTGTGTCATAAGTTTTGTTCACAATAGATATTTTATTTAGAGTAAATAGCAAGTTAAAAACTGCTATACTTTCTTTACAGTATGTTTAGACATTTTGAATGTTTAAAATGTTTACATTTGAAGACTGTATGTTCCAGAAGCTTTATAATTAAGAAATGTGTTATACTGACCTGTTTGGAAAGGGGATGTAATGATAGGTGTTTATGCTTTAGTTACAATGCATATATGTTACCACTAGGCGGCAGTATAACATCTATGGACATAGATGTTAGCAGAACAAGATGTGATGTGACTGCATGTTGGCTAATAAAGTTGGCTAGTAAAGCTAGTCTAAAGATACAAGAAGATGTCTTATTTATAACCAATAATAACATTACAGGCAACACCCGAGCCATCGGAGTTCCACCTCAGGCATGTATCGCCATGGGCGCGGGAAGGGGGGTGCTGAGGGCGCTGCAGCACCCCCTAGCGGCAGGTAGGGGGTAAGGAGCTCCCCTGTCTGAATTATTATTTGACGGTTTTTGCTGCTCCCGCTGTGCATAATCTGTGTAACATGTAGCCAATAAATTCCACATTATTGGTAAAATAATATTTTGGCCTGCCCCGAATGTTTGTTCTGTAGCCCCGGACTATTCTACCTCAATAATATAATACATTAACCGTGCTTTACGTGAACCTCATCAAGACACTAGAGAGGACGGCAGGGCTGTAATTTCCCGGGTTCAGTGAAAGCAACAGAGGCAAGACACCAGACCAATCAGAGAGTTGCATGGAAATAAAAGTGTGTTTGGTTGCGTTCCGATAATCCAAAAATCAGCTCCTAAATTCTAACCCTATCTCCTATTCCTTGACCTCTGAGTGAAACGTCACGGGGTTAAGGGATAGTAGATAGGAGAATTCAAAAGGACTTAGGAGAAGAAACCGCGGTACTTTAGAGCAGTGGTTCCCAAACGGTGTGCCGCGGCACACTGGTGTGCCGTGAGGCAAGTCCGGGTGTGCCGTGGGATTTTGTGACAACCATACGTTATTATTGCAATATACAACTACACAAAAATAATTATTTTTTTATTTACTATATCAGTATTTTGTAGGTTTATATGTACGTAATCTGCGCGAGTTGCGCGTCCACATCTCCACGTGCAGTGCTGCATAAACATGGCTGAGTCAGCGATAACTCTCGAGGGGTGGAGGTATGCCCATTACTTTGAGTTCGTCCGAAGAATAGACAGGAATGTGACGGTGAGGTGCAAACTGTGTCCAGGCCAGAAGCTGTTATCCACTGCTGGAAACACCACGTGGTCAAACCTCAACAAGCACCTGCAAAGAACACATGCTAAGGTGAAGCTAACGCACACGCTATTTGTTGTTTGTTTATATCACGCAGTCTGTTCTTCTTCTCTGTCTTCCGGTTGTTGCCTGTTTTGAATGACACATACACACTACCGCCGCCTGCTGGTAAGGAAAGTTATTGCCACTCACGCATGCGCAGTTCGTACGTGTTCGACGAGTAAAGTAACGAGTAAAGTAACGAGTTACTTTATGTAGATAGTAACGAAGTAGTGTAATATATTACTTTAAAAAAAAAGTAATATGTAATATATTACATTATTTTAGTAACGACCCCATCTCTGGAGTTGGCGTTCTCTACTCTGATTTACATGAAGAACAACAGGAGGTCATGGCTCTCTGTTGAACAGGACAAGCGAGTGGCCCTCTCCTCAGTGCCACCAAGGATTAAAACATTCTGCGCGCCCCGACAGGCACATGTATGTCACTAATTTGCAAGTCGGCAAAAATATTTACAATAGCACATGTTTCAATGCTGATTGCTGAAATGTTACATTTATAATTTGTAGTTCAGGACCATGGACCGTGCAGCTTCCTTGCATTGACAGTTCTCTGTGCTGAATTTCTGCTGAGTTTCCTTTGCCTCATTTTTAATGTTGTGACCTGTCTGGTTTAAATGAGTGTGTTGCTGCTTTGATGAAGCCTAATTTGATAAAGTTTCAAATTCATTTCTGAAATATTTCGTTAATAAATATTTCATGAGTAATATAGTTGTCTTTGTCACATTTTATTTTGCATTAGTAAATAATTATGCTGATTTACAGATATTTTACATGATATGAGTGATAACACGTGTTATAAGGGCTATTTTGCACAATAGGTGTGCCTTGAGATTTTTACTTGTCCTTTGGTGTGCCTTGGGCACAAAAAGTTTGGGAACCACTGCTTTAGAGAATCCGACTGCACTTTCACTATCCGACGTGTTTATGATGCGCCAGCGGACGTCATTTTGTGCGTCTGCTGCTGTGGGGAAACTATGGAAACTACAGTTTTCTATACAGAGGACTACAACATGGATGTTTAAAAAGAACGAGGGACTACTGTAAACTCATCTAGAGACTCTGCACCGTGCTCTGATGCTGTTGCGTTATGCTTTATGAACGGGGACAACAGAGAAACATATTCTTCATGACCAAAGTTGAATTGAAATAAAAAAGGAAAGTGAAACTTATGCTCGTCACCCTCTCCCTCCGGTCCACATTAATACAAATGGTCCCAATACGTATGATTGTATGAACTATGAAAATATCTTAAAATCAATACAAATGTATTTATTATAAACGTTGGTCCTTAACATCTATCACTGTGTATATCACCATTCAAACATCTTTTAAAAGTTGAACAAACTCCACACAGCTCAGTAAAGACTGTGAGATGTTGACTTTATTTGATCATTTCAGTAAAAACTAACGTTCATATTTCTCTTTTTGATTATAATACTGATGAACGTTCAAAACAAAGCACTTTGGCAACTTACCACATACGTTTTAAAATGCTTAATAAGCACCGTAACTTTCATGATATCATTTCTCGGTCATAATCGGTTGTTTCCGTGAACGGCCGACTGTTTACTGGCCCCGGTAATGGTACAAATCTCAACCTGTCGTTCAATGGACAGCTCCCCCCCCCCCCCATCTATGTATATACTCGCATTTTAGACTCTGTTACTAACTGTATATCTGTAGACTTGGTATATCTTAAATGTCCGGTTAGGATGTATTAGAACGAAATCTAAAATGAAAATTGTAAATAAGCAATCTGTATGTAAAAAAACCACCTGTATGTAAATTGTAAATAAACCATCTGTATGTCAAATATGTCTTATATGTCTTAAATGACATGATGAATTGGAAATGGGGGACCCTGATGTAAACAAGACGAAAGTCTTTCTCTGGTCTGCATCCCCTTAACAATTGTATGTTTTGAGCTGTACTGTACTGTACCCAATATACAAGCTGTTAATAAACTTTTCAATCAATCAATCAATGAGTGACGGCAAATGCTGCGGCTGCAATGCATTGTGGGGCAGCATTTTCTCCTCTCCTTTCGGCAAGGGAGGTCCAGTGGTTCCTAAGCTAAATGAGGTTATAAAGGAAGTTTGAAACCTCCTTTCCTTTCATTTGGAGAATTGGAACGGCACTTATCATGGCTGCCACTGACGGACTTCCGGGTCATTTCACTCCGTTAGGAAGGTTCCTAAGCTAAATGGACTATTGGAACGCAACCCTTGTGTCATTCAAGCTGAGAGGGGTCTGCCTGCAGACCTCCACTCTCAGGACAGTTCCGGTGCAGACCTCCACTCTCAGGACACCTCCACTCTCAGGACAGGAAGTGCACGCTAAGAATTCCAAAATAAAATCACCACTATCAGTACAGTGCCACTTTCCAAACAGGAAATGCACGCAAATACAAAATAAAATCGGATCTTGACACTTATTACACAGGCCGTGGGGGGACACCCGAGACCGGGCAATGTCCCCGGTAGAAACCGGGTGAAGGGCGGAAGGAAAGTTGTTGAAAGAAATCTGCAGCGATGCAGGCCTAATCGATGTCTGTCGCTCTCTGAATCCCGCTGGAATGGATTTCACGAGATATGACAAAACAACTAAAACCTGTATAGACAGGATTTATGTATCGAAACACTTCTCTGTAACCAACTATAAAACAATCTTTAATAACTTTTCGGATCATCTTTTGGTCCAAACGTCATTATCCTCCGGAGCCCCTTCCACTAGAGCAGTGGTTCTCAAACTTTTTCTGTCAGGCCCCCCCTTTGGAGAAAAAAAAAAGTCGGGCCCCCCCAACACAAATAGTCAGGCTCAGTAGCTCAGGTAGCTTGACGTTTCATAGAGGGTGCTCAAACATTTAGGGTTTCCCATTAATGTACCGGTCGCTACAGTGGAATTTTCTACTGCAACATTCCCCACGCATATACACAGTGTACCCGCGACTGTTACAATGAAGGCTCGATAATCAGCTTAGCAGGGATAAAGTGCTATTTTTATAGGTGGTGTGTGGACCTCACATAGGGGGGTCCGGGGGCAAGCTCCCCCGGGAAGATTTCATTTTTAAATATTGAAGTTAAATGCATCAATCTGGTGCACTTTGAGAGCAAAATGAAGAGATCTATGGATACATCTCTCAACACGTAATAATACTGTACTGCATCATATTATTTTCGAATCAATAATTTTTAAAATTATGATTTTTTTTTTTTTTTAATCTTTTTTTTTTTTAACCATTTTTCCTCCTGGTCTCTCGCGCCCCCCCTGGCATGCCTATGCGCCGCCCTGGGGGGGCGCGCCCCCCACTTTGAGAACCACTGCACTAGAGGCTTCTAGAAACTGAACACACAGTGCCTAAAAAATACTTGTGTCTCAACAGAACTAAAACTGGAAATACAAAAAATAATACAATTGAGATGTTTAACAAACTCTGACATCAAATTATGGGAAACATTAAAAATGAGGTTAAAACGTTTTTTCAAATTTAAATGTAGAGAATTAAATAAAGCAAAACATATTAAATATGAATCATTAATCAAACAATATATTAATTTAAAGCAGATTAAAGTTCAAACTAAAACGGTAGAAGAAAATATATCTAAATTAAAAACTGAAATTGATCAATTAAACCGGGAATCATTATATAATATTCATACAACATCTGAAATAGATCAGAGAGGCAACTTGGCTCAAGCCATTAAAACCAACCAAAAGCAAATTCAAAGTAAATTCATCAAATGTATAAAAAATCAAGAAGGTTGTATTGTGTATAATGAAAAACAGAAACGAGAAGTGATAAGAGATTTATGTTCTGAAGCATATAAAAAAATAGACATTGAAACGGACTGTGTTAAAACTCTGTTGGGAACAATCCCTCCGTACAACATCCAAGAATTTGACTTCCTTCTCGGTGAGATTAGAAAAGATGAGGTGATCAAGGCGGTGAAAGAGTTGAATGTCGGTAAGAGCCCCGGTCCTGATGGCCTGCCCACTGAGAGCCCCGGTCCTGATGGCCTGCCCACTGAGAGCCCCGGTCCTGATGGCCTGCCCACTGAGAGCCCCGGTCCTGATGGCCTGCCCACTGAGAGCCCCGGTCCTGATGGCCTGCCCACTGAGAGCCCCGGTCCTGATGGCCTGCCCACTGAGTTTTATCAACTATTATCTGATGATGTTTTAAACTTACTGACCTCTATGTTTAATGAAGGTCTCAGCAGTGGTTGTATGGGGGACTCATTTTATGAAGGTGTCTTGACTCTACTATATAAAAAAAACGATGAAACTGATATAGATAATTACAGACATTTAACTATAGTGAATACTGATTATAAGATACTAGCAAAAATAATAATGAATAGATTAACAGATATATTAGATAAAATAATAGATAAGGAGCAAACATGTGCTATAAAAGGTGCCTTATGTGGGACAACTTATCAATTTTAAGAGAAATCATAAATAAGCCAAAAGTAGAAAAAGTTTTTTTTATTATTGGACTTGATAAAAAAAAAGCCTTCGACTATTTATCCAGGGATTATTTATGGTCGGTGATGAAGGCCTACGGATTTCCTGAAGCCTTCATAAACATGATTAAGTGTCTGTATTTTAAATCTTGTGTCTGTGTAAATGTAAACGGTGTGTTAACAAATGCATTCAATGTTGAGAGAGGGGTTAAGCAGGGGTGCCTTCTAAGCGCAGCTCTGTACGTGCTAGCCATAAGTCCATTCATTCAAATAATAAACAATGACAGGTTCATATCAGGAACACCAGTTGGCCATGCGCCCAAAATAACTGCCATCGCCTATGCAGACGATGTCACTGTTATAATAAAAAAACAACAGGAAATGGATGTTCTAACAAACCACCTAAACCTATATGAATTGGCATCAGGAGCTAAAATAAACCACAACAAAACTGAAGGTGTTTGGATCGGCACCGACGATGCCAAATGTGACATTAACATTCAAGTGAAAAAAGAAATAAAAATACTTGGATTAACTATTTGTAGCGACAACTGTGCTGAACTCAATTGGGAGAACAAACTAAGTGAAGTCAAAGAACAAGTTAAACACTGGGAGAATAAAAATACAAATTATAAATCAAGAATAAACATTATAAAATCATTCATACTCAGCAAGATCCTTTTTCTAGCAAACATCTTCCCCCCACCAGCCCAAATAATTATGCAATTAAACAAACAGTGTGTCAATTTGGTGTGGGGTACAACAAGGGAGGTTGCTAAATGTAATTTGTTATTTAAGAGTAGGGAATATGGAGGCCTGGGAGCCATAGACCTGGGCATTAAACTAAACATTACCTTTGTAAAAAACATCTCCGCTGCAATCAATAGGAAAGCACCTTGGGTTGAGGATGGAGAAATGGGATGGAAGAAAAGAAGAGGCAGAGCTAGAAATGGTCCATATTACAAATTACTTTATGGTGACTTCACAACTGAAGTTCAGCATTTAGGGATTGATTGGATCGGACTACCGAATAGAGTAATTTTTAAAATGATTAACGATTTCAAATATGGAGGTGTTATAGCATACAAAAACCTAACACCTGACGAAGGTAACGAAGTCTTAAAATTAGTCAAAAGTAAACAGTTATCGGAGAGCATGAGAGACGTGAGGTGGCTGATATCAGTCAACAGACCTGCGGTCAGAGCTGTGGTCTCATGGAGCTGCTATGTGAAAACTAGAACATGCCCCATGATTAACTGTGAGGAGGACGAGACTTTACAGCACTTCCTCATGGACTGCTACAGAGCCCAGGAGGTGTGGTCGCTCCTATGGGGCATCGGGTTGGACTTCAATGTAGAATATGTCTCAATCATGTATTGTATTCTGGATGAGGGGATGGACAATAAACACAGGGACCTTTTTCAGCTGGTAATTTGTATCACATGTATGAAAATCTGGAAAACAAGGTGCAAAATGGTACTAAATCAGACGATCATAAACAGTGGCACCATCGTGAAACAAATACTTACTGAACTAAGGAGAAGAAAAACCCTGGACAAATCCCAGACTCAGCCATGGGGCGTTTTGAGTCTGTGACCGAGCTGAGTCTCATTGGAATATAAACATGCTCTCTTTGTTATTTATATATTTATTCATTGTGTTTTATGTGTATTATTAATGTAACTTGTGTATATCATGTACTGCCCAAATAATATAAAATAAAGTTTTCTAAAAAAAAAGAAGAAAAAAAAGAGAGGAGAGTGGTACTGTTTATCTGTACGTAGCGGGTTGCCAGTTTTGTGGTTTATCCTCCATGTGAAGTGGGTAATAGTGGAAGAAAAATCCCCGAGTACATTTATAATGACACGTAAAAGTTATGTGTTCAAAATATACTTAGGAAAAAGTGAATCAGTTTATGCGTAACATTTAATCAACGTAAAGGTAGTTCAGCAGATAAATGGCAAGTATGAGTGCCATGACGTAATCAATTAGATATCTACTGAAAAGGTTAACTATGCATAGTTCTTTTTCATACTTTAACTACAATTTGCCGATCCGAACTTTCACTTAAGTCACATTTTCAATGCAATATTTTCACTTGTAATGGAATATGTTTGCATTGTGGTATTGTTACGTTTATATTAGTACATCATTTACAATTATTCTTCCCACACTAATATTATTTTGCATATTCCTCTCAATAGATGTAACCAGGTGTTTGGCAAACTGTCCCAAAGTGCACGTGTTTCCCCTGCCTCGCTAACTGCAAACGCGTTTTTTACAGACCTGGCATCCCCTGTACCGGTCAAACTAAACGACACACACTCAAAATCAATGGCGGACGAAGTTGAGCAGGTTGGTGCAGCCTCGTCGATTAATGCTGTTTTTCTCTCACACAGCGTGTATATAATTATCCAAAAAGAACGCTGTAATATGTGTTTACTTTGTTTCTTCTTTCAGGGGGGTTATTGTGTCACTTCGTTTGTTCCCCTCCTCTAACAGCGCGGAGAGGCCTGTCAAACAAGCTAGCTAAATTAGCCCTGTTAGCACATCACGTTTATTCTAACTTAAAAAATGACAACGTGTTTCACTGTTGGTGCTGTTTAGTTTGAACATCAGAGCTAAAATTGATAATTACATCATAGGACAAGGCTATTCGTTTTTCTTGTGTGTTCCTTGTGTTGGAGAACAGCAGAATACTAGTGTAGCGTTACACCCAAAGCATACACTAGTTTAAACATTTTTCAAAAACATCTTAGAAATGTAAGGGCTGGGCTTTTAACCGGACACACATGTAACTAAATGGTTTAGCATATGGTGGGGTTTTCAGCCAATATACAATTACTTTTGTTAACTTTTCTCCACAGCTACATCTCGTTTCAATATGTCTTCCAAGTGTTACGTTTATATTAGTTAGGTCTGATATACCTCCCCTTGATTTTGGATGCATAGTGTTTCATAGTAAAGTCACTGAAATTCATAGATTTCTTTACTTTGTTTTGTATAATTTTGATGTTCAACCTTAACTTGTGCATGTTGCTTTTTGTGAATGTTTATAGTAAGAAACTGTAACACAAACTTTTCTCAGTCATCATCACATATCTTCTGTAGCCTCTCCACTAACAGTTTCTGCACTTTATTATTATTTGACTTTAACTATATATTTATTTGTTGTTCCTTTATTTTATTTTATCTTCTCTATATCTGTAAAGCGTCTTTGAGCACCTGTAAAAGCGCTAACAAATTAAATATATTATTATTATGATCATATTGTAATTATAAACCTAAGCAGCTGAAGGGAAATAGTTATCTGTTGCTAGCCTATTTGAAAAACACCCTGAAGACATTTTATACAACTATTACTAGGCCTGTCACGATAATTAATTTTGTTGGACAATACATTTTCCCGGAAATTATTGCGATAAACGATAATATTGTCGGCACTCTTGTAAGACCATTTTGACCACTGACATCATGATAATAATAATTCAAGTACATCCTTTCAAACAGAACTTTTGATTGAACATTCAACATTGCAAATTTAATGTGAAATAGTATTCAAATATATATATATAATAAATAAAACAAATACATTTAATTATAACAAATGGTATTTTTAGGTATTAGGTTTTGCAACCACTTCCATTTAATAATAATACATTACATTTATAAAGCGCTTTTCCTGGTGCTCAAAGCGCACAACTTAATTTAACTTCAAATTCCCCTCGAGTAAGTGTTGTCTCCTGCTTGTCTCTATATTATTAATTTGGCTGCTACACTGTTGCACACCGAGTGTCCTGACCTGGCTGTGTGTGAGCCCCGCCCCTCACAGTGCGCTGGGCTAAAATGCTGGTCATATCTTATCCTTATAAATGGCAATTTATCGAGCTCAGAAAAGTTATCGAGTCCATTTTTATTTATCGTACGATAAGTCAATTTATTGATTATCGCGACAGGCCTAACTCTTACCTCTGTTTTGAAAAGTATTTCCCAAATCTCAAATCCCTGCTCCAACCACAAGGATTAATTGCAATAAAAAGTATGCCTAGTTGACACTCCTATTTCAAAATACGTAAAAAATGGTAGTTAGAAATTACACACCATTCCTTGTTTTTACAGGCAATGATTGTTAATATTGTTACTTTACCATCATTTGTAATTTTTCCTACATTTGTGTTTTTATATTTCTTTCAAGAAATAATTGAAGTTTCAGGAGAATTTGGGAAAACCTCTAAATACAGTCCTGATGGCTTTTACTCCTGTGCTTTTCAAAGACAGAAAAGAATAACTGATTCTCCGCACATTTCCCCCCAATTAATGAACATTTGGTAGCTTAAACTACCTTATGGAAGTAGCCATCCTCCGAACTGACATTTATTTCTGAAGTTGTTGAAATCTATATTTGTAAAATGTGTAATTAATATCCTTATTTGTGTGCTGCAGCCCCCGTCTACCAACACGGTAGAGGAGCCTCTGGATCTGATCAGACTCAGTCTAGATGAGAGGATCTACGTGAAGATGAGGAATGACCGGGAGCTCCGCGGTCGACTGCATGTAAGATACACATCCAGTATCTGCTTAAAAAAACACTGAAGTGTGTGTGTTGTGGGATTCTATGTTTTATTGTCGCAGGTCTGATATTTGTCTCTCACTTCATGCTTGTTGATGTTTGTTTTTCCCAGGCCTACGATCAGCACCTGAACATGATCCTTGGAGATGTGGAGGAGACGGTGACGACGGTGGAGATCGACGAGGAGACCTATGAAGAACTATACAAGGTACAGCTTTGAATTCTCCTTGTTACAGCCTCATGTCTTCTTACTGAACAACTACTGTTGTGCTGGTCTTGGTTTCTAAAACTGTCTGCATGTACTGGGCCTTACAGAAGCACTAGAACAATGCTGCTGTTATACTTTATTTCAGCAGGAACATTCAACATCAATAGAAGCATTTCAAATGCTTATTCATATTTGGCATACAATATTAATAATGTTTTATCACACTTTATTGACATTTTAAGATAGAATCTAATATTCTAGATTTTCCCTCCTCGAGATCGTGAAGAATAGTATTTGCACTTTCAGTGGTTTTATATAAAATGATGTTCATAGTTAAACTTTTTCTGTTAAGAGTGATCTGCAATCTGTATCTGTGGTCAACATACAGTTCCATAATACTGCAGGAAGATTGATTTAAAGTTATTTAAATACTTTTCCTTTTATTCATGTTTTTATTTCTTTTCGTAATGTGTAAACATGGGAATATAAAGATCCCAGTGTCTTTGGTCTCGGGCTTTAAACCAAAGTCTTGATCACAGTCTGTGGAATACATGTGGAAACTATGGCTGCCCCCAATCAGTCAACTTAACGTTAGTCCATGAAAAAAAGTATTTGGCGACTCATTTTTCATTAGTCTATTAATCAAAGGAAAGGAAACTCCATGTGTGCGCTGCGTGTGCTTTGATGCCTCAGCCTGAAAACCCCTCAGACTTCATTCAGAGCTGAACCTGGTCGTTGAGTACATTTTGTCGAGCAGGAACTCCAAAGTATGGGATCTTGTATGTTGGTATGTAAACATAAGAAGTTAAAGTAAAATGTCCAATAAAAGAGAAAAAGAATAATACAAATATTTATACAAAGTTACATTTGTTGAAGTAAAATTGTACACAGTGTAAGACAATATATATCATGCAAATGTAAATGTATACCGTGGTGTGTAAGTATTAATTCTGAATATCACAGTTTAAAAGGGTTTGAGTGCCGGACGCTTTGAGGACATAATACTAATAATTAACAGAACAATATAAAGATAAACAATTTTTCTGTGTCTTTTTTTTTAGTCAACCAAGAGGAACATCCCCATGCTGTTTGTCAGAGGAGACGGTGTTGTCCTTGTGGCACCGCCCCTCAGGGTGGGCTAACCCCACTTCCTGTTTGTGAGGGAGTGTTTGTGGCAGCTGGGAAGCTTCTAACTGCAGGAGGCTGAAACATGGCTGCGTTCAAACACATCCAGCCCCCTCAGGTCAGACTCTACTGTCAAACCCCCCCCCCCCCCACACTCATCATTCAGATACTACCACAAACTCTCTACTTTATTCTGTGGGGCTGCAAGAATTAAAAGCACTTTTTGACAAAGAAAGAAAGATGACTTTTGGTTTTGGAGAAAGAGGGCTTACTTCTGAGGTTTTATTTGGGCAAATTATTATTAAATTGATTTTGTGTCATTTCAGGCAATCGTTTCCTGATATCCTCAGGATATTTTTATTTGATTTTGCTCTGTACACCAAATGTTAAATACACACCCATTTAGTGAAGCCAGAAAAAAATATCATAATTTCTAAGAACAAAATCTCAACTCTAGTTTGTGGAGGATCGCAATTATTAAAAACATGTTTTGAAAAAATAGTTTTTTTGTTTTGTTTGGGCAAATTATTATGGGATTATAGAATATTTCAGGCCACAATTGTTGTTCTTATTCTCAGGATATTTCATTTGATTTTAAATTCATAAATCCACACAGTTTTAGTTAAGCCAGAAAAACAAATGTTACTTTAATCACCTTGAGTTGTTCACCTTTACAAGTCTCTACAAGTGCCATATTAAGTTGCAAACATCTTATCATGGTTTTTGGAAACTAAACTGCCTCACGTGTGTGTGTGTTAACTTGTGTTTGTCGAGTGTATTTCAAGTATTACCAGACAGCAGACTGAGCAGAGGGGTTTTATGTAATTGTTGACCTTTCTCAAGTGAAACTTTTTGTTCTAAGCAGAAGACTTGTGCAGTTACCCCGAATCCATCATCTGTGAATATTTGGAAGCTTGAGTTCCTCTTGGACGGTTTTATTTTATGTTTTTTTATATATATTTTTGTAGTGTTTGTTGGACTTGAGAGTACATCATTTTCAGATATGTAAACATTTGTTTTCATTTGGTTTTGGTAACTTGAATAAAAAAGGTAATTTGCAAAAAATAAATCTCTTTCAAGTTTTGTATGAAATGTATTACCAGTTCGGAAAATGTAACCAGAGCAGCGTTGAGACATGCCCGGTGGAATCTATCGTTTTTCCAACACAATTTAGATTTAACCCATGGATGTATAAAGAGAGCATACAATTCTATAATAATAAATACCACGCCCACTTCTGCATTAGCGTAGCTCTGCACGACTGCGTCATGGATGTAGAAAGAGAACGTAAAATAATATTTAAACATTTTATATAAATAACAAAAATATCTCTCTTTTCTTGATCGCCCTCTCACGGAGAACACTTCACTGTCCCGCTTCATTGAGGATTATGCCATGTCTCTACCACTTTAGTTTGACCATCTCTGTTATTAAGTTATGGAATACTAAATAAATAAGTCATTAGATTCCTTACCTTTTCTGCGCTCATAAAGAATGATAAGAATAATGCGTATTGAACTGGTTTCATTAATTAGTGAGTTTATTTAAGGTAATTAGTTAGAAGCCCTATTTTATCAGAATGTCTGCACAGCAGTTACAATGGTCAAACTACATTAAAACAGGATTGTCCCCACTTTTTCTTTAATAGTTACTTATGGCGCGTCTTCCACTGCAGGCCTCGCTCGGTTTGGTTAGGCCTTATTAGGCCCGGCTCACTTTAATGCTGCGCTTCCATTACAGTTTAGGAACTGGGGTAGTTACTATAGTAACGCAGTGTAGGCGGAGCCGTGACGTTATCTTCAATGAGAGCCCCAGAAAAACAACACAGCCGTTAGCTCTTAGCACTCAGAGCTCACAGCTCTTCATATCTGTTCAGAAACTTGACAAAAGTTAAACAAGTACAAACCACAGACTGCCTGTGTCATGGCGAATACAGTCGCTGGTTTATTTATGTCTGTATAGGCCGTTGTTGTGAGTGTGGACGGTCGGAGCATATATAACGTTAGCTTAGCCAAGCTACATTTAGAAAACACGCATTTTAAAAGGTGTTTCGCCTGTCGTCTGTCTGCAGACTTGTCAAAGCATTAATTCATGGTTTTTACTAACCGGTATCAGTATGTTGTTACTTCGGCATCATTTTGAAACGTGTATTACAATTAAATCACGGTCAAATATGTTCATCTTGTTGTAGTTGTAGCCCCCTTGCCAGCGATTCTCTCTCTAGTTTAGCATACTCAGCCCGACTCAGCCTGGTTGTTCCTGGCCCTAGAACCACGATTTTATGTGGCCAGAAAAACTGTGAATTAGGACCCGCTAGCCGGTACTAGGCCAAGTGGAAACGCAACCAAAAACGGGCCCCGTACGGCTCGGCACGCTTAAAGCGAGCTACCCGCTGCAGTGGAAACGCGCCATAACATTAGATATTTTAATGAGATATGGACCGCAAAACTAAACATGTGCCTGAATGACGAATTTAGCAGTTGGACATAAAAGTCAGCTGAGTGTCACTTGCAATGGCAGTGTTGTGTTTTTATTTTATCAACCTTTTACTTTAAAAACAAGTTAGAATTTTGAAAGGGTCTTGTGTTTTTTTTCGAGGGGGGGCGGGCGTGCCCTTTTTCCAGTTTAGAGCAATAGCCCCTCCAAATGTCTGCACGTCCCTGCTCCCATGTTTTGTTTTAGCAACTAGTTTTCTCATTAAGAACGGCGTGATCGCTGTGGATAACATTAGTGTTGGCAAGGACAAGGTGCACAAAAAACTAGTTGCTAAAACAAAACACGGGAGTGTACCTTGTTAGCTAATGCTAGCTAGCTGATATTAACGTTACACATTATTCTAGTTTAACACTCATCGAAACCTTGTACAGCCTCGCTTGCTGGCTTTTTGACCGACTTTTGTGTAATAGCAGCTCTCAACATGCCCAGTGTAATGATTTTCACCTGGTTTAATACTTTTTGCCTGAAATGTGCTAAGGTGATGTGTATTGTGCGAGACCAGAGATGTAGTTCATTGAGCGGTTTCACACACAAATAACTATTACTTCATAGTTTTACGACAAACTGTGACTTTTTGGACGTGTAAATAATTGTTTAAGATTGACAAACATCATATGTGTAATTCATGGCACAATTCAAACGGGATCTAAAGATAACTTTTCTCTCCCCATTGACTTCAATACATAATCTTTCCGAAATAAGGTCCCATGGAGTTCCACCGGAAAGGGAGGGACTTTGGCTCTCTATAACCCTCCCGGTCAAAAAATAAAACAATATATTTAACCCTCCGGTATCACTGTGGACGTTTTTGTCCATATTGGTCATTTTTCACTATTAATTTTGCAATAACTTTGGTTCTGTTGGTGCAAATGGCCTGATTTTTTTTGTAACAAGGCTATTTTCTCGATCTATTTTGGAATTTCAATTTTTCAAATCGGTCTTTAATTCACTGTGTAACAAATTGACTACGCAAATTAGTCATTCGAGACAAAAATGTCCACTGCAAAAGACTTTGATAAAAACATTATATTAAAAGGTTTCTTTCACAACTTTTTTGGGTTCAATCTGTAAAGCAACTTCCGCCCTAATAGAAAATACCAAAAATGTAATCATTTTCAGGATTTTAACCCTTTAAATGCCATTTTGAATACATGAAACCGCTGTTTTTTGTTTTTTTTAAACTGGCAGTTCAAGGGTTAAAATCCTGAACATAATTTAATATTTGGTATTTTTGATCAGGACTGAAGTTGATTGAAAGATTTAACCCCAAAACGTTTTTTAAAATATTAATCCGTTGTCATTTTAGAGCAGTTTTTGGAAGTGGACATTTTTGTCCCGAATGACTAATGCGTGACTTTTTTGTTCAATCTGATTTTGTGCAAAACGTAATAATGCAAAAAAAAATCAATTTTGATGCTAATCTTTGACATATCCAAGACTGTTCCCAGATATGTATTTTTTGGAAAATAACTAATTTTCTCTGTTTTCATCATGAAAAAAAACAGCGGTTTCATGTTTTCAAAATGTTATTTAAAGGGTTAAAATCCTGAAAATGATTACATTTTTGGTATTTTCTATTAGGGCGGAAGTTGCTTTAAAGATTGAACCCAAAAAAGTTGTGAAAAAAACCTTTTAATATAATGTTTTTATCAAAGTCTTTTGCAGTGGACATTTTTGTCTCGAATGTCTAATTTGCGTAGTCCAATCGAATGATACCGGAGGGTTAAGCAATAGCTCACGACAGGCCGTGGTATATGCTCAGTATATCACAGCTAAGGGGCGCGGTTCGGCCCGATGCGAAGCGCAGGCAGTTTGCTTTTCAGCCCAACTGTATACAGTTTTTCTCAGACGCGGAGGGATACTGACTTGTTGTGAAAAGTAACTACAATTCTACCCGTGGTATACGCTGATTATATCACGGCTAAGAACCAATCAGATTGCTTGATTTGACGTGTCCGTTTTATAAATATATATATAATATAATTATGATAAAAAAAATATAATAATTATATGATATATACATCTTATAATTATGATACATGTTTTTAAAATAAACGTTGCTGGCGTTTCTTTTATGCAACAGTCCATGCTAATATACAAAACTCTACAATCAAATGAACAAGTGTACCTTTTTCTAAACTAAGTAGGAGGAAATAAGTATTTGATCCCCTGAAGATTTTGTAAGTTTGCCCACTTACAAATAAATAACAGTCTATAATGTGAGAGGATCTTCGGAGAAGAGTGGACCACAATCCTTCCTGAGATGTGCACAAACCTGGAGACCAACTACAAGAAGCATCTGACCTAGGGATGGGTATCGTTAGGATTTTATCGATACCGGTACTGCTTATCGGTATCGGTATTTTTCGATACTCTTATCGATACTTTTCAATAATTTGGTGCTCAAAATTATAGACATGAATACAAGATGTGAAGATTAAATAGTCATTTTATTGTAATTTTCTTGCAGAAATAACTGTATAACTTATACATTAGCTTCTCAGAAGCAGACAAAATAAATAAAATAACTTAAAGGGGCCTGGGAGTTTTCCCTCAGACAGAGGATGAAAAGAGGCATTTAAAAAAAAAAAAAATCTAACATTTGTAAATCAGTTACATCTTCATCCAGACATTTCAAACTGACAACCTAGCTCGACAAGAGATCCTTAAAACATTGTCCCACAGTGACATCATGCAAAACTGTGATATGAATACATTGGTAAAAAGGCTAAGATGGCAAACAAATAAAGGCGAGTACGTATATTATTCTGGATTGCACTTTTAAATCATCACAAAATAAATGATGTGCTGAACTGAAACTCGTCAAAATGTGTCTGAAGGTTTAAACATAGAACAAAGTTTGAGCTTAAAATATGTAAATTCCTAGTAAACGACCAACAATTGCTGAACCATACATTGAAACGTTGACCTTTAACAACATTTAAATGCAGTTTTCCAATTCACAATGACATCTGTAAGTTTAACTGTAAGGTTTATAAAGCATTCAATGAAAGGCCAAATTATTGTAGGTGTAGGAGCTCACATTAATACACTGTCAGTGTTACTAAACTAAAAAAAGACAAGGCGATGTGCCTGCAAGACTTTACTCAGGTAAACATATTAACCGTGCGCAGCAGCTAACCTGCATGCGAGCCTTCGCTCAGGTCACATTTACACACGGCGCGGCTGAAGCCCGCTAGCACTATTAGCACTAGCAGTATCGCTAGCAGCCACATGTCAAATACGCTGCACCGTTTTAGATTCACTGAGTGTCTCGTTGGTAAACTTACAAAATCTGCAGAGGATCAAACTTATTTTCTCCACTGTATATAGAAATATTAGGGGTGTAACGGTACACGTACCGAAATTATTCGGTACGGGCCCTTCGGTTCGGTACACGTGTGTACCGAAGTGTACCGAACGAATATAACGTTAAACGTAAAAAATTGAGAACGTGAACAACTTTTTGGAAGTAATCTCAGGTGCGGCGTCGTAGCATTCAGAGTAATTTGCTCACATTGGGTTCAACGCGTCATAGAGCGACCAAGTCATTTCATTGGACGAGAGGCATACTAGAGAGCTGGTCACAGGGATGCGTTCAAATTTAGTCAGTAATTTGAGGAACTGTCGAAATGGCGAACGCAGATAAAGTTGAGCTCGAAAATCCTCCAGCATCATTGAAGTCTCCGGTTTGGGAACATTTTGGTTTCGCAGTTACGTACAAGGATGAAGGACAAAGACAGGTGGACCGAACCAAAGCTGTTTGTCGGCACTTTTCAACAAAAATTGGTTACGCGGCTGGCAGTACATCAAACTTGCACACTCATTTGAAAAGGCATCACCCGAACGTGAATATCACCGGTACCAAAAGAAAAAAGACTGAAGTGCAAACCCAACTCCCACTAGCATGTAAGCCTCCACCACTCGCAGAGAGTTCAGACCGAACCAAAGCTATTACAAACGCCAAATATCCTTATGTTGCCATGTTAGCAAAGCGCTACCTGGCTGTATCTGCTACCTCTGTCCCTAGAGAGGGTGTTCTCCACAGCAGGAGACATTGTTAGTGCCAGCAGATCTGCCCTTTCGGCAAGCAATGTGGACAAGTTCATCTTTCTTTAAAAAAACATGAAAATACAATGACAAGCAAGTCCTAATGTCAAGCTGGCTGCTTAGGTGCTAGTACAGTACAGTTCAAATACAGATTATTTCAGTTCATCGAAAAGCTGCACCTTAATGTTTATTTTATTATATTTTGTATTTATTTGAGTGAATATTCACAGTTTAATAATAATTAAAAACCCAAAACTAATAGTTTATGTTTTGTGAGTACTAGTACAGTAAAGTTCAAATACAGATTATTTCAGTTCATCGAAATGTTTTGTGATCATTTTTTCTGCTGTACCGAAAACGTACCGAACCGAACCGTGACCTAGAAACCGAGGTACGTACCGAACCGAAATGTTTGTGAACCGTTACACCCCTAACAAATATATCAGGTAACTTCATGTTGACATCAGTAGGCATGATCAGATAAAGTCAACATTTCATATTGGTCACTGAGCTGTGTGGGGTTTCTGAAAATGTTGAATGGTGATATGCACCATGATGGATGTGTAGGCCCTATTTTTGCGTGTATTGAATTCAATTGTATTTATTTAAAGGTTTCCTATCATGCGAAATGCGCTTTTTAATGTATTTTTTGTATAAATATGTCAGGGAACTCACAAAGTGTCAGAAAACAAAACCCTCTCTCTTTTCCTCCGTACCCACATCTCTAACAACAGGGTACAACAGAGCTGATCCAGATTGACGTAATATCGGAAATGTTTTGGAAGAATATTGGGCTTTGTTTACATTAGCGAGCATCGCTTTCCTTGTGGTAAACCTGTGAGAGAAAAAGCATTTGAGCTCCATACCTTTTCAGAAATAATCCTTGATGTGGTTTTGAACATATTATGCCGTTTAATCACGGCAGCGTTTATATAAAAAATATATGTATAGGAACAAGTGTATTAATAAAGTCTGCTGTGCATTATATGTAATTAATTTCTCTGCTGGTATGGTGTTATTATAATAAAGTGGTGTTAATATGTAGAGATTATCTTGTTGTATCATAAAGGTATGTTTGCTACAGAAATTATTTTCTGCAATAATCCATAATCCAATCAACTGGAAAATGCATCTTCACAAATCTGGTAAGAGTAACTCCTGAGTAACTCATGAAAAGTCAACGTTTTAGAGATACGTGGTTCTCACAGGAAGAAAAAGCTACCAAAATATATATTGATCTCATTGAATCTGCATTGCTGGAGATGAAGCTAACAGTATATAAAGGAGTTAAACCAATCTACTTGATTAAAATGCAACAAACGCATTGATGCAGCAATAATACTATTCCACAAACAAATATATATCATATGGAGTAATATACTGCACAGTTACCACTAGAGTCCTTAAACATACTCACTTTTTCTTAAGTAAGGTTTTGAATGCAGGGTGTTCTTGAATTGTGTTTTTTCACTCTGTGGTATTATCAGGTCTTCTCCAATACATTTATTTTGCTTGTGTTTAGGTGCATGTCTATTTCTATCGTCCTTAAATGTGTTTTTGGCACCGTCTTACTGTGAGAGCAACTGCAAGGAATGCCTACATGTATCTGCTGATTATGAAACAAAGGGAGCTGCAGAAACATCTAGGTGAGGGCGTTAAAAGTGAGGAACTCAGTCTGCCAGAAGCCATTTTACACCTCAAAGGAGCAGGAGGAAGAAACCAGGGTGAGTGTTTACACCAGGCTCTGCTGGGTTTTTATGACATTCATTATTTACTTGATTCATACAAATATTTATTCACTGAAGTCCAAGCGAACATCTTCAAATATTGTGAACTCTTTGCACGTAACGGCCTGTCTGTAGTCTGACTTATATTGTATTGAAACCAAAGTGTATCATTACGATTTTGATTGAAATAAGTGCGTCATTAAATGTGTATGTGGTGTGTTTCCCGTGTTACTGGTTTTTCTCTCAGACTGGAGAACATGTGTGATTCAAAAGATGAAGAGGACACATCTTCAGTCTCCAGCTGTCTGTCTCTGAAGAGTGATCAGTCCAAAGAGCAACCTCTAGTCTTCAGTAAGGAATTTGGACCCTCAGACACAAAGTAAGAGTCTGTTTCTACTGTAAAGTGACCGAGGGCCCCATTTACAAACATTGCGTCAGCTCCAAAGATTACATATGCCAATTTCTAAACACAGTTTGTAATTTATAAAAAACAAACTCCACGGGAGAAGGTTCGATCCTGTATGGACACTCTGACCACACTGAAACAGGAGAAATGTCCGAAAAATGGAAGAGGTGAAGCAATGTGAAATTATCGCTATGAATCAAAAATATGACCTCTCACATATCATTAATGAAGAGTTTATTAGCAAAACCGAATAAAGCCATTCTTACAATGATTAATCAATCTGTTTGGCGCCTGAGTGCACAAAAATACATAATTTAAAAAAATAAATATGGAGATATGTTATTGCAAATGAACCGCTCAAATATGATCTGTAATCAATACAAGCTATAAGACATGCATGTTATGAAATGTATTTTCATAAATATTAGAGAGAACAGTAGAACAGAATGTTCAAACAACGTTTTCGATGTCTAAAGGTCAGGCAGATACAAGTGCATGGTTTCATATTTTTTGGGCCAGATTAACCTTTATTGGAGATGGCATTGTTGGCCGACATGCATTATATGGTTCCAGGCCTGATTCAAACCTGGGTCCCGATACATGAGCTGCCAGCTCTACCAGATGAGCTATACTAGGTTTAAAATACGTTGTGATTTTGTTGTATGAAGTACTTTCGAACTGACTTTTTAACGGCCCTATTGTCGATGTTGACAGCAGAGCAGGGTGGAACCAAATGCAGGATAGAAAGGTTAGACAGGCAAATCAGGGCAAAGTCAAAACAAAATAACAAAACTCTCCAACACACAAAAATTGAACTCTTCCACAGAGGACATACAAGGATCTGACAACAACTAACAGAAAAACCATAACTAAATATAATGTAACTTGAATACATTCAAGACTAATCATAAGGACAAGACACAGGTGGGGAGGGCAGAGAAAAACACAAAGGCACCAGGTGAACACAATCAGGTAATCAAACAGGAGGGAAAACACAGACACAGGAATTAAAAACAGATATAACAACCTATACTAACAAACGTTTATGTGGTGCGCAGCAACGGGATAAAGGGGGGGGGGGGTCGTGTCACTCCTTTGCCAGGCCCATGTCACAAACACTGTCTTTTGTCATTGACTTATTGGACCACTTTTTAGTTCTTCTGGTGACTGCCTTTCTGAGGCAGCAGCCTTCACAGCGTCCATGCTGCCAATCTGTAAAGTTCACACTGCGTACACCAAACAATAATATTTACCTCTATCCACCTCCCCAAAAAGATCCTCAATATAACACTGTCAAATAATTGTTTCAGCCATTTTGTTCCCAGAAACCATAGGTGGGGTAGGTAAGTTTGAGAAACTGGCTCGAGATACACTTGTTGTTATAATCCATGGAATGCTCTTAACATCCCGATAGCAATGAATACATTAAATGCTTTGACAATAAATACATATACAAATGTCATCTGTGGAAGACGTAGTACTCTAAAAAGCACGACGTAAAAAGTCGGCCCGGCTAAAATGACTGGATGGCCTACCTGCCTGTCAACCTTCCATCTGTGCACAAACTTATCTCGTGCCCTCATTGGTCATGTGTGCGTTCGTGTGTGTTGGAGGAGGGGCCCTGTGAGGAAGTAGCAGATTTTTTCCGGCTGTGTATTTTCAAATTCTAGCGCACTCGAGCTGGTTTCTCCAAAATTACCTACCCCACCTTTAAAGGTAAACTATTATGCAAAATCCACTTGTTTATGTTGTATACATAAATATGTGTCCCCTCTGTGGAAAGAGATTCAGAAAGTTTCAGTAAAAAAGATTCTCTCTCTTTTTGTCTTGATCCATTTCTATAAAAACTTGTCTGAAAATGAGCTGATCAGATTTTGGCCACTTTGTGATGTCACAACGTTTTTGGCTTGTGTAACCATTAGCCAATCACCAACCAAGGTAACCCCCCCCCACCCCCACCTTATCACCTGAATCCCCTCCTAGAGCACCATTAAGTTCTTTTTAACCAAATATCAGAGGGGTGTGGGCAGGGGCTCCTTATTTTCATCTAAAGTAACAGACAGAGAATCAGCCCTTTTGAAACGGAGGGGATTATGGGATGCTGCAATGATCTGTTTGGTATTTCAGCCAAACACGTCAGAGATATGTTTTGTATATATCTGAGACCTATAATATATTGATGAAAAACAGTATAATAGGGGACATTTAATACATTAATATTAATAAGGGGCGCTAACTTTTTACAAAACAATCAAAAGGAAATAACTTTTACAACTAGAAAATGCATTTCCTGCAGAAAATGCGTGTGAATGCTGTAAACTGTGAACATTTATGGCTGAATTTAGCTGAAAATGCAGAAAAAGTTGAATATGTTATTAGCTGAATGGTAGCTGCTTTTAGCTAAACAAATGCAGAAAAAGCTTAATATTTAATATTTAAAAGAACAACATGTATAGCCTTGATGTCCTTAAATAGCTGAATAATGTAATAGTTGAATGGGTTCTGCAGCTGAAAATAGGCTGAAGGAGTTAAATATCAGATGTAAATAGTAGTGAATGAATTTGTATTAAGATGAGAAAATAAAGTAAAAAGGCTTGGGAAACTTTTGAACTAACTTGATGGTGAATGATCTGTCGCCATGGCAACGGCATTTGATGACATCCCATAATACTCTTAGATGTGTTGATGGCTGCATTGTTACCAAACCTGTGAAGTTTTGGGCCATTTCAAGTATTTTCACTGAAGTTATGAGAAAACCGTGTTTCATGGTGAGCATTGTGTTGCCATGGCAACGGCATTTGAAGAAATCTCAAAACTGTCACGTAGATGTCTTCACGGCTGGACTGTTAGCACACATGTGAAGTTTGAGCACTCTTTGAACATTTGCATAGGAGTTATAGTGACATCATATTTTATGGCGAGGGATGCGTTTCCATGGAAACGGCATATGGTGAGATCTCAGATTTGGCGTAGAGCTGTGGAGGCATGGACCGGTGATATACAAGTGAAGATTGGGGGACGATTGGACCGTGTCCATTGGACTTATAGCGACATCATGTTTTATGGCGAGGGATGCGTTTCCATGGAAATGGCATATGGTGAGATCTCAGATTTGACGTAGAGCTCTTGAGGCATGGACCGGTGATATACAAGTGAAGATTGGGGGACGATTGGACAGTGTCAATTTGACTTACAGCCTCATCGTGTTTCATGGCGAGTGGTCTGTCGCCATGGCGACGACATTTGATGACACCCCATACTACGCTTAGATGCATTGATGGCTGCATCGTTATCAAACCTGTGAAGTTCTGGGCTGTTTGGAGTATTTTCACTGAAGCTATGAGAAAACCGTGTTTCAAGGCGAGCATTGTGTTGCCATGGCAAAGGCATTTGGAGAAATCTCAAGACTGTCCCGAATCGTCTTCACAGCTGGACTGTTGAAGTCTGCTGCATGTCAGCTGGAGTGATGACATCATCGTGTTCCATTACACAGGTGTTTATATTTGAACTAACGAGCTCTGTAGAGATCACAGGTTTCCATTGTTCTGAATGAGAGATGAACCTCTTACATGTGAACGTTTTGTGGAAGAACCGTAACAGATATCTGTGAAATTTCAAAACGTGAAGCATGTCAAGGAAGTTGAGTATCTCAAATGTAATTTTTGTGTAGTTTCGGGTTAATAATGTGGCCTTTTTGGCAGTTTAACTAAAGTAGTGCGGCTGCTACCATGAGGAAATATCTGCCTGAAATTACAATGGGCTTCAATGGAGGAATGTTGAACGTTTTTGTCACTTCATGCCCTCAAGAGGCATTTTGTTTAATATTTGTTCTTATTTTTATTTTATTTTTCAACCTAGGAGAGGTTTTCCTACGTTTTCCATGAAGAAATATGTCTGAGGAGTGTAGGGTTTGGGAAGTATGGCAAGTTTAAAACATTTTTGGGGGAGAATTTTGAGCTGTCCTGCACTCTGTTTTGAGATCAAAGCACTCTAGAGTTAATGAGCTGCTCCATCCACTCTAATGTAAACATCTTAAAAATGCCTCTCTACCAAGCTCCAAACTAAATTCAATATCTCAAAAAGTTGAAAAGATATCAAAATTATTTTATACAAGTTTTATAGCTGAAGGTATTGTAATAATTTGAAAGTTGGAATGAAGGTGTCTGGCTGAAATTATGTGGAAGGAGATGCATTTGGCGCAAAGTGTAGGAAAACAGGATTTGAAGGCATCTCCCATTGACTTCAATGTTAAAAAAAATAGTTTAAAAAGCTGAATATTTCAAAAAGTATAAAATATTTTGAAAAAGTTGAAGGTTTCCCATCGATTCCTGAACAGGCTGAATAGTTTAATATTTGAATGGTTTCTGT
Organism: Gymnodraco acuticeps; assembly: GCF_902827175.1. NCBI lineage: Eukaryota > Metazoa > Chordata > Actinopteri > Perciformes > Bathydraconidae > Gymnodraco > Gymnodraco acuticeps. The sequence continues at coordinate 46,601 of NW_022990612.1, read as the reverse complement.
AGCTTAAAATAAGCTGAAGTTATGGAGAGCCAAAGTATTGGCTGAAATAATTTGTTTATTAAGGGGAAGAATAAAGTTTTGAAGCACTATAGTGGAATGCTGTAAACAGCATTCCACTAATTACAAGAAATAACAAATATGATTTTACAGGTCCTGCTCATAACCATTCAGGATTTGGCTTCTAAATAATACTTTCTGTTTAGATAATATTTCAGTGTAACTGAATATTTAAGGGCAACCATTGGCACTACATGAACCCCCCAAAATCTAAGCCACATTTTTAAGTTGATGGCTTTGAACGCTTTCCAGGTTTCATCCGTACGCAAACTTTTCACGTGAATCCTACGCACAGTTTTAGAAATGAGGACCCTGAAGATGATACAGTTTTTATGCTATTTCATTATCTAAGTCTAAATCTAAGTCCAAACATATTTGATCGGTTAAACAGACCAAAGTAAAAAGCTGCTCTTTACAAGAACTAATGATATGTGTAAAACATTTGTTGTTTCCACAGAGAACAGTCTCCAGCTGTCTGTCTATAAAGAGTGACAAATATGTAAAACTTCACACATTAATTGTTATAAACATCCACAAATAAATGCTCTTAAGTACACTAAAAAAGGACAAAGAGGACATTTAAAAATTAAGGATATTTCAATATGCCATTATATTATAAATGTATCAGTGTAATGAAAGGTTTTTAAAGTGACAATAATACTTTAAACAATATCAATCTTCCAACAAAGTTAGTTGACTACTACCTAAGCATCTTTTTTTGGACTTTTCTAGATTAATAATACATGATACTTGTATAGCGCTTTTCTAGAAACGCTAGAGAGTCTCAGCGTCTTTGAGTTTATTTTCTAGAAACTCAAAGACGCTTATTAATAATAGTAATAACCTGGTGAGCTATTTTTGTATAGTGCGATTACATGTAGAGTCAATGCAAAGAGGCACATTTCATGCCCTGCAACATGAATGAAGTGAACTTCATATCCCCCGTGTATTCACACAACATGAAAAATGTCAACTTGAGCATCAACTGTGTAATATTTTTAAATGTTTATGCTTGTTGTGTTGCAGACAGACCTGAAAAAGCTTTTTACAAATCAGTATCATTACATTGTTTTTTCTGTATCTTTTTCACATGTTTATTGCAATTAATTCACATTCAATTCTATGTCAATTGTATTTATAATGCCCAAGTAAACCAGATCAATTCAACTGATGTTATTAATCCAGACACAAGCTGGATGTTTGGTTTCATAATTGTATGAATAACTAACCACTATCTACCTTACCATGATAAAATATCATGAGATACACACTTTTTAAAATAACAAACTTTGCCACCTTGTTGTACCTTTGGTTATAATCAGCTCCAGTAATGTAAAGTGCTATAAAGGTGTTCCTATCGACAGAGAGAAGAGGCAAAGTCCTGTTCCTGTGGAGGAGCAGCTGTCCAGCTGTGCTTTGTGTCAGGACCAGAGGTTGCACTAGAGTTTTTCGCTGCCCGTCCTTTTGACGGACAGGATCGTCAAATTTCCGTCACAATCCATTATTACCCGTTATAGCTGGTTTGGTCACAGTGGTCTAGCTGGTCACCATTAGCTGGTCGGGATAGCTGGTTTAGCTGGTCAAAGCTGGTGGTCACAGTGGTATAGTAGCTGGTCACCATTAGCTGGTCAGGATAGCCGGTTTAGCTGGTAAAAGCTGGTGGTCACAGTGTTCTAGCTGGTCAGACTGGTATGATCTTGAGTAGAACTTTAGGTGGGATTACTTGATGGTTAAGCTGGTAGGGGTGTAACGGTTCACAAACATTTCGTTTCGGTACGTACCTCGGTTTTTAGGTCACGGTTCGGTACGTTTTCGGAACAGCATAACAAATTATCACAAAACATAACATTTATTTTATTTAAAAAAAAATTATTATTAAACTGTGAATAATGTATTCACTCAAATAAATACAAAATATAATAAAATAAACATTAAGGTGCAGCATTTCGATGAACTGAAATAATCTGTATTTGAACTTTACTGTACTAGTACTCACAAAACATAAACTATTAGTTTTGGGTTTTTAATTATTATTAAACTGAATATTCACTCAAATAAATACAAAATATAATACAATAAACATTAAGGTGCAGCATTTCGATGAATTGAAATAATCTGTATTTGAACTGTACTGTACTAGTTCCTAAGCAGCCAGCTTGACATTAGGACTTGCTTGTCATTGTATTTTCATGTTGTTCTAAAGAACAATGAACTTGTCCACATTGCTTGCCGAAAGGGCAGATCTGCTGGCACTAACAATGTCTCCTGCTGTGGAGAACACCCTCTCTAGGGACAGAAGTAGCAGATACAGCCAGGTAGCGCTTTGCTAACATGGCAACATAAGGATATTTGGCGTTTGTAATAGCTTTGGTTCGGTCTGAACTCTCTGCGAGTGGTGGAGGCTTACATGCTAGTGGGAGTTGGGTTTGCACTTCAGTCTTTTTTCTTTTGGTACCGGTGATATTCACGTTCGGGTGATGCCTTTTCAAATTAGTGTGCAAGTTTGATGTATTGCCAGCCGCGTAACCAATTTTAGTTGAACAATGCCGACAAACAGCTTTGGTTCGGTCCACCTGTCTTTGTCCGTCATCCTTGTACGTAACTGCGAAACCAAAATGTTCCCAAACCGGAGACTTCAATGATGCTGGAGGATTTTCGAGTTCAACTTTATCTGCGTTCGCCATTTTGACAGTTCCTGAAATTACTGACTAAATTTGAACGCATCCCTCTGACCAGCTCTCATAGTACGCCTCTCGTCCAATGAAATGACTTGGTCGCTCTATGACGCGTTGAACCCAATGTGAGCAAATTAGTGATGGGAATTCCGGCTCTTCTTGGTGAGCCGGATCATTTGGTTCGGCTCACCAAGAAGAGCCGGCTCTTTCGGCTCCCAAACGGCTCTTCAGTTGACCACATATTATACCTTTTAATTAAATCAAATGTAGCCCTGTTTTGACTAATGAATGATGTATATGTGTACACATATATCACTTAAATTATTCAATACATCCTTTATACTGAAGTATTCAAAAGTAAAAATTACATGTTTAATATAAATGATTTGCAGTGGCCAAATGTTTTCATTGCATTTACAGACCCGTGTAACTCTGATACCACCCAATGAATGCACTGACTTGCTTATAGAACCACGCTACACAAAGCAGATAGCAACACCTATAAAAACTATTTAAAAAAAAGGGGCTACTGTATCGACATTTTACAATTATATTTAAAGAAAAGGCCCTGACAAAACAGCAGGGCTCTATTTCAGTAACTATTAGCTATAGAAAAAAAGACAGCAACAGCTGACATCAAATCTTTGCTGAGCCTAAGGATAATCATAAATAAATAACATAGTGAAAATAAATATATTTTAATGCTCAAAACAGCAGCATCCAACAGTCTCTAATCCTTGGATATTACATGTCACTGTCGCATGCATTCACGGAGCAGCTGTAGCGCGGAGATCATCATCATCATTCTGTCTTGTATTACATAAAGTGGACCTATCATGCTATATTTAAACAATATATTGTAGGGCCATACCTATATAAGGTATATAAATATATATATTTTTTCAAAATACCAAAAAGATCCTGCATTTTAGCCATGCCTCATTTAGCTCTATTTGCTCTTTCCAGCGCTGTTTTTGCACTGGGCTGATTCTGTGAGCTGCAGCTGACGCCCACCTGCAGGAGAGGGGAGCGTGCTCTGAGATCAGCTGCTGGGCTGCAGTGGGGAGAAAAGAGATCTCCGTCCACCGTGTTTTATTCTTATAGAAGTAAGAAGAGAAGTAATGGGTCAGAAACCCTCCTTTTTACGCAACGGTCCAGACATAGACATCAAACGGCGACACATATTCAGTTGCCAGTTACTTTGGCATTAGGTCAGGGATATCTAGATACTTTCCAAGGTTTGACATCATGAATTGTGCTACTTTTAAAGCAAGCAACGATGTTTTCAAATCTGTAATCAAAAAGCTCCTTAAAAACACTCTCGAAGCAGTTCCTGCCGTTTCTACGTTAGTTCAAACTGTAACAACGGACTATTTTTCTTAGCGGATGCATGTGAATTTAAATAAATACAACTATTTTTTAAATCAATAAAATCATTTTCTAAATCCATAAAAGCATTTCAATTTTGTTGAGAATGTGGCCATGTAATAAGCGGGATAATGTGCACATTGCATAATGTGCCTTCATGCCGATCTAGATCCCTCCGCAAAAACAAAACAAAAAAACGGCTCGTTCGCGAGCCGGCTCCCGTCGTTCACTTAAAAGAGCTCGTTCGCGACCGACACATCCCTAGAGCAAATTACTCTGAATGCTGCGACGCAGCATTCAGAGTAATTTTACTTCCAAGAAGTTGTTCACGTTGTCACGCCCTGGCTCAAGGACGGACAAAGGAAGGAGACCACACATGATTCATCCAATTGAAGTGCATTTATTTAAAGAAACTAAATTAACTATGAAGTCAGTTAATCAGTAATGTGTGTAGTGTGTGGGTATGTGAACATGCATCAGTATATAAAGAAATAACAAACCAACCAACCAACCAAGGTCCAGTAGAGCCAAGCAACCCAAGAGGAGAGAAAGACTGACTGCTCAGGCACCCATACTTGTAGCTGAGCAGTCAACCCAAATCAGGTGTCAGCAGTCTCTCCTGATTTGGGGAGTGGCTAACCAGGGACCTGAGTCTAAGGCCTAGGGGCCGTCACAACGTTCTCAATTTTTTTAATTTAACGTTATATTCGTTCGGTACACTTCGGCACACACGTGTACCGAAGGGCCCGTACCGAATAATTTCGGTACGGGTACGTATACCGTTACACCCCTATAAGCTGGTCATATATGATGATGAAACACTCTCACCCAATTGCAGTAGCTCAATGAACATCTATCATTTCAGATCAGAGCACCTACCTTATCAGAAAGGTACCAGAATGTATAGATTGTCTGTAAATAAATACTCATACATCAAATGATTAGAAGCAGGAAAATAATTTATAACACACAATGAACATTAACACAAATTTGAAAACATTGTCAAAACACCCATTACTTCATATTTTTAAACAGTTTCCTTCAACTGTTTCTTTCCGCTTTTCACAAGGTCCTGTATTATTTGTGAAATGTAGTAACCGGCCAATTTCTCCCTCTCGATCTTCTCCACGTTTTGTGAATCCAGCCATCCTCTGAAGCACTCTTGAAAAGAGAAAGGAAAAACAGATTAACTTTTAGCTTTGTGGTATGATTACTTAAATATGTGCACTGTGAGATGAGAAAGAAAAATGTATCAAATTTAGTTTTGAACATTCACTGTGATTGGGTCTATTATCCACGCAATAGAGAACCGCAGTGACGCATCCTAAAACCCGGATGTAAACTCCTTCCGGTTCCTTCATCAAAAACCAATGCAATTTCTCCATAGGATTTTGGAAAATAGCTGGAAATAAGGTCTGTGGTTGAGAGACATTTAAGAGACGGATCACGTTTTGTTCAGCCGGATAATATCCACATGTCTATCCTACTTTTATAATTTTCTAAGCATAAATCTAGTCGCAAGAAGCAAAATGCTAACGTTATGCTATAAAGGAACTACAGCAGGGTCGCTGCTTCAACGTCACGCCAACTTAAGATCCATATTCAAACATACAGATTGTAAATGGTACGAGTTGAAGTGTTTGTTTGAACAGTTTGCAGGAGGCAGGGACTTGCTTTCAAGCAGAACAGGGCAAACAAACTTAGCGGGAGTGTTTAACGTGTTCGGTGTAATGACGTACAACGGCCTCGACAACTTCTGTACTCCTATTCAGCCACTTGTTAACAACCATCGTTTTTCAGACACGTAAACTCTTCAAAAATCACCAGTGGGGTCACTGCTGATGTATTTAATGTCGTAGAACAAAACGTGATCTGTCTCTTCAATTTGTGTCAAACACAGACCTTATTTGGAGTTATTTTCCAAAATCCTATGGAGAAATTGCATGGCTTTTTATCGAAGGAACCGGACGTGGTAACAATGCTAACTTACTTCCGGGTTTTAGGACGCGTCACTGCGGTTCTCTATTCACCGCATTACATTTTTTTCTTAATTTACATTATTTAATTTCATATTCTGTTCTTGTAAATATCATATTATATTAAATGTATATAAACTTTTTGCACTACTTTTTATTTTGTATTTTTGTATTTTATTATATATGTTGCAATTGGAGGAGCTCAGGTCAGGAGAATTTCATTGACATTTCTACACTGTAGCTGCTGAGCATATGAAAATAAAACCTTTGAATCTTGAATCCAACACTTTTTTCAGTGGAAAATCCTAAATTGTAGGATAGTTTGGCCATAATAATGCTTTATGATTATATTTCTAGTGAGAAGTGTATATTTTACTTTCAGAATGTACCTCCAGTGTATGTGTAGGATCTGGTATATGCAGGAATCCTGAAGTGAAATGTAATACCTTATTTATAATGTTACATTTTATTCATTTTTCTTCTCTATTATTCGGTGATCGAGGTGACATGATGACAATGCATTTCATATACTAACTAGAACATTCAGAGAAATATTGACTGTGTGACTGAAACTTGGGTGCGTGTCCCGATGCTAACATTACCCCCGCTGAGTAAGTATTAATAGCATTAGTTGTATTGTTAAGGTACAACAGAGAATATCCATTCATTTTAGCTCGCTTTTTTTTCATTTTTTTTTTTTCATTTTTATTGGCTTTTTGACAGACATCACAATGGCAATATAGTAGGTACACATGTATAGAAGATGGTCTGTAGGAAAATTAAATAGTTACCTCATCCCTATGGGCTATGATCACATTATAAACAAGACATAAATCCAAATGTTCCAAAACATAAAACGGCTGCATAAAAAAAAAAAAATCAGGGGTAGAAATTACATGAAATACAAAGACCAATAACTGAAAATTATATAAAAATACGGATGCTTCTTCATGTTAATAGTCAGTAAAAATAAATACCAGGGAAATAACGGTACTGCAAGTTACATGAGGAAACAGAAGACAAAAAAAGTAATGGTCAATGTATTAGGGAGATAAGGAAAGGGGGAAGTGAAGGTCTCTCCTCCCGCCCCCACCGGGTTCACTCACACCTCATCAGCATCAAGGTTGATTGTAAGGTCATTGATTAGCAGTAGTAAGGGAGTCCAGGTCTTATGAAAGAGTGTCAGAGATCCTTGTAGTGAAAATCGTATCTTTTCGAGATTAATACACTGTAATAGTTCCTGTATCCACCTGTCATGTGTGGGTGGGGAGACGTGCTTCCACTTAAGAAGAATGGAACGCCTGGCCAGCAGGGTTGTGAAGGCGATGACCCGCTGGGTCGTGGTGGGCATGTTCTGTGTTGGGGGGACGCCGAACAAGGCAGTTAGAGGGTTACGGGGTATGGGTGTGTTAAGGGCCTGTTCAAGGGTTTTGAAAATACTAGACCAGAAGGCATTCAGGCTGGGGCATGACCAAAACATATGTGTGTGATTGGCAGGAGATTGCTTGCATCTGTTACAGGCATCGCTTCTAAGAGGAAATATTTTTGGCTAGTTTAGCATTGGTAAAGTGAGCCCTGTGGAACACCTGACACTGCATTAGACCATGCCTAGCACAGATAGATGAGGTTTGCACCAAACGAAGAATGTCCCTCCACTTACTGTCAGATATGTCTACACCCAACTCACCCTCCCAGGACTCTTTTATAGATGTAGTAGAGGCTAGGTCAGGGGTGCCCAACCAGTCGATGGGGAGATTCCCAGTCGATCGCGAGATGTGTCTAAAAATAGAACAACAACATTCTGTTTTATCGTTAATGTCATGTAATATAATCTTCCTGTGCCAGAATAATGCACTTGAACGCATCAAAGCTTTGTGATTGGCTGGCGTGACCCCATGTGTCGGGGCGTGGCTGGTGGGCAGTGGGCACTATTTCGCTGACGTTGTCGGTGTCAACAGGAGTGACAGTCCACACACACACAAGACCGCAATTATGGCAGAAGCAAAAAAGCCCAAAATATATAATTTTCACTCCGAGTGGGAGGATGATTATTTTTGTATCTATTCCAATTCAAAGTCCATCTGTCTCATCTGCAATGCGAGCGTGGCTTTATCGAAGAAGGCTCATTTAGGAGCGGCATTTCAAAACAGTGCACAAACGCTACGAGACGGAACTCCCTCCTAATTCTGCCCTACGCTCCCAAAAGGGGAGGGGCCTGAAAGGACAGCTAATGCACAGCAGTCCATTTTCACCAGGCCCAACAACAAGAGCAAGGCTGCTACCAGAGCATCTTATCGTGTCAGTCACGTTCTTGCGAAACACATGAAGTCTTTCAAAGACGGCGAAGTTGTGAATGAAGCATTCCTGACGCGCTTTTGGGGGACAGTAAAAATAACAGTAGCATTTCAACAGGTTTTTGATATAATAAAAACTCAAGTTAGATACCGTTATTAATCAGCTGTAAGTTTTAGTTTGTTTGAACTTATTCATTATAATTATTGTACAAAATGGTATAAGAATGCAAACATTCAGATCTGTTCTGTTTAAATTGATTATAGTCTATTATAAATTCAGGTTAGGAAACTAGTGTTGCTTGCCATTTTAAAGCCATTTATTTTTATATTCTACTAAAATGCAACAAAAAAGGGTTTGATTCTATTAATTTTGTCTTTTTTATTGCACTTTGGCAGCAGATTCCTGTGTAGCTTCAGATCTGAGTTGTCTTATTAGTAAGCCTAATTTATACTTTTGTAGCAACACTAATTTTATATAGTGGCAAAGAAAGGGTTCAGAGTCTTTTCTTTTTTTCCTGTGTCATATGTGGCAGCACTGTTCAATGTTTATTGAAAACATTACCCACTGTAGTATGTGACGTGTGAATAAACTCCAACTCTGTATCAACAACACTGTTGTGTAACTTCAGTTAAATACTTGTGTAGATTAGAAAGAGGTCAAATAAAGGATCTGCAGTATTTTTTGAAGTATTAATCGTACAAAGGTCAGTTTTATACAAGTAGAAGTGTGTATTTACCTGGTAGTCTGTCAGTAATGGCTACGCCTCTCTATTTGGACTGGTAAATCTCGACAGACTGGCAACTTTAAAAGTAGCTCTCGGTTCAAAAAAGGTTGGGCACTCCTGGGCTAGGTCAAAGGAGGCAAGTTTTCCATAAATAGTAGATACCAGCCTGTTTTGGTCATAATCAAGGGTGAGAAACTTGTCAATTCCTGACTCAGGGGGGCGGTTGGGAAAATGGGGAAATTGCTTTTGAGCAAAATGCCTAATTTGGAAGAAGCGGAAAAGATGACTGTTTGGCAGGTGATATTTGGCTGACAAGGATGCAAAGTCAGAGAAAATCCCATCCTTGTAAAGATTACTGATTGTGACAAGCCCGTTGGCAGCCCACATTCAGAAGGTGGGGTCCGAGCAGGATGGAGAGAATGAGTGGTTATTTAGAATCGGAGCTTGGATTGAGGCTCTGTGTAAGCTATGTTGCCTTCTGAATTGAAGCCAAATCTTAATAGTACTGGTAACAATTGGGTTGACTGAGATTTTGCATGGGAGCCTGCCTGCAGACATCCACTCTCAGGACAGTTCCGGTGCAGACCTCCACTCTCAGGACACCTCCACTGTCAGTACAGGAAGTGACGATTCTGACGCGTTTTTTTTCCCGCCCACCGAAGGACTCGTTTGATGGAAGTTTTCAAATCACAATGGAGACTCATCACGGAGGTGATGAGTCCGCCCACTGTGCACTTTGGGTCGGCCTTGGTCGACCCCCCCAGCCTGGTTCTCATAAAAGTTTTTCGCTCAAATGACACCATGGAGGAATGTAACGGGGACTCTGCCCGCCTCACGAGTGCCTATTTTCGGACACTTTTTTTCACTTTTCCCCGGTTTTATAATTTTTTGGCTATTTCACCCGGTTTCTACCGGGGACACTGCCCAGTCTCGGGTGTCCCCCCACGGCCTGTTTCCCCCCCCCCCACTCATCCATATATTAATGGATTTTGACAATTTTTGTTGCATTTTTTCAGGGCTCTGTTCTTGGTCCCCTCCTCTTCTCCCTGTACACAAACTCGCTTGGATCAGTCATTAGCCCGCATGGTTTTTCTTACCACTGCTACGCTGACGACACCCAATTAATTCTGTCCTTTCCCCGCTCAGAGACCCAGGTCGTTGCACGCATCTCTGCTTGTCTAGCTGACATCTCTCAGTGGATGTCTGCTCACCACCTCAAGCTCAACCTTGACAAGACTGAGCTGCTCTTCCTCCCGGGAAAAGATTGTCCCACTCTTGACCTAACAATCAACATCGGCACCTCAGTTGTTTCCCCGACTCAGACTGCAAGGAATCTGGGTGTGACCCTAGATAACAACCTGTCCTTCACTGCAAACATCGCTGCTACAACCCGTTGCTGCAGATACACGCTTTACAACATCGGGAAGATACGTCCCCAGCTGACGCAGAAAGCGACTCAGGTTCTGGTCCAGGCTCTCGTCATCTCACGCCTAGACTACTGCAACTCCCTCCTGGCTGGTCTACCTGCATGTGCCATCCGACCTCTGCAGCTCATCCAGAATGCAGCGGCTCGTCTGGTCTTCAACCTTCCTAAATGTTCCCACACCACTCCGCTCCTCCGCTCCCTTCACTGGCTTCCGGTAACTGCTAGAATCCACTTCAAGACACTGGTACTTGCTTACCATGCTGCGAATGGATCTGGCCCTTCCTACATCCAGGACATGGTTAAACCGTACACCCCAGCGCGTGCACTACGCTCTGCATCAGCCACACGACTCGTTGCGCCCTCGCTGCGAGGGGGACCCAAGTTCCCATCGGCAAAAACACGTGGGTTTGCTGTCCTGGCTCCAAGATGGTGGAATGAGCTCCCCATTGACATCAGGACTGCAGATAGCTTGCACATCTTCCGGCGCAAACTGAAAACTCATCTCTTTCGACTCCACTTCGAGCGTTAGAACTATTAACGAAGCACTTTTATACTAATAAAGGACTGGCTTACCTAAAGCCAGTTGAGTAGCACTTGAAATGTTTGGCTCTATGAAACCTGATGTACTTATATGATTCTGTTTTCTTCAAGGTTGTGTCTTCCTGGTCGAATGTACTTATTGTAAGTCGCTTTGGACAAAAGCGTCAGCTAAATGCAATGTAATGTAATGTAATGTAATTTTTCTCCTCTCCTCTCACTGATCGAATGGCAAACGCGACCCACTGTCGGAGGGCCTCCGCGCCGGCCCGGCCTAGTGCCGGTGCTCTGGCGGTCGGTTCCTCCGAACTGCGGGTTCGACTCTGATGGCCGGGAGGGTGTGCTGCATTGGGGTGGGGGACTTCCCCCACTCTGCGTGTCTCTTCCTTCCCGGGCCGGCCGATATGAAGCGTGACCAAGACGCACCGTCCAGGGGTCCCACCACGGGCCCCGCAGCGGGGTGGAGGTTCCCAGCTGGAACCTCCCCACCTCCGCCGCGGTGCACCCGGCAAACACGGTTGTTTCTCGAACCTTCCACTGTTGTCTAGCGGGTGTAACTAAAATACAAGATGTCGTATTTATATATAAATAAATATATATATAGATAATAAGTGTCAGTACGATTTTATTTTGTATTTGCGTGCATTTCCTGTTCGGAAAGTGGTGCTGCGGCTCTACTGATAGTAACAACAATACAAGGTGTCCGTATATATATATAGATATATACGTAACATATGTATATAATAAGTGTCACGATCCGTCACGATCCGATTTTATTTTGTATTTGCGTGCATTTCCTGTTTGGAAAGTGGCACTGTACTGATAGTAGGGCTGTGCATCTTCACTGGTCTCACGATTCGATTCGATTACGATTATCCTGTCAACGATTTGATTCAATTCGATATCCCGATGCATCACGATTCATACCAATGCGTTGCATCCTCATATTTTCTATATTACTGCACATGGCTTATTTTTCATCAATGCATACATGCAGTAAATACATATGAACTCTCTTTTTATTATTTAGAAAGTGCTTCAGAAATCAATAACATAAATGTATTGACATTCATTTATAAACCAAAATAAATGAATTGTATAGGTCTAGCCTCCCTATATCTGTGTGTGAAGTTGTTCCATCCTCAAAAACAAAAAAATAATGCTTCTGCAGTCTAGCTGCAGCTTCGAGCAACGGCCTTCTGTTAAAGAAAGGACACTGAATGTCCTGAATGTGGCATCACACACAGGACTTGAGTCTGAACACAGCAGACAACAGGAGTATTTACAACAGCATATACAAACAAAAATACTGCATGTGGGTGCACACATCCATTCTCTGTCTTACTGTTACATAAATCCCATGAATGTATGAGATTAAATTAGCTTCATTATATCTCAGTGATTAAGTGAATAATAAAGTTTCTATCGGGTCACTATCAGCCTGTCACTCATTATTTGCAGGGAGGGGGCGGGGTTTGGAGGAACGGAGAGGAGACGGTGATCGCGGAAGCTTTTTTCCTCCTGCCTTCACAAACTTTACACACGTATATATCGTCTGAAAATTGCTAGAGGACATTCATACTTTGCAATCCAAGACTTAATTAAATCCACCAAAAACCTGACATGATTGTAACGCGATTATTTTTGAAAAACATAAATCCCTGCCTGACCCTGTGTCTCTGAGCCGCAGCGACACGGAGTGATTCAGAGCGGGTCCTTCTGCTGTTGGTTCTGGACTGGTGGTGTTGTGTTGGTGGATAAAGCAGACTGCTCCGTGTTTGGTGTTGCTGTGCCGCTGTCACGTCTGTTCCCTGATCTCTGCGTCACCGACCGATTTGATATTAAAAAAAAACTTTATAGTAAAGCCGCGGCCGGAAAATCAGGAAGCAACGTTACTACGCTATAACCGATTATCTTCCGTCACTGCATCGAGACCGAATCGTCCACGTCCGCATCGCAATGCATCGTAGAAACGATTATTTTCAACACCCCTAACTGATAGTGGTGATTTTATTTTGGAATTCTTAGCGTGCACTTCCTGTCCTGACAGTGGAGGTGTCCTGAGAGTGGAGGTCAGCACCGGAACTGTCCTGAGAGTGGAGGTCTGCAGGCAGACCCCTCTCAGATTTTGTGCGTCATTACGGGAAGTTGGGAGCAAATCACAGAGTGTAAGGAGCTAGAGGAGGAGGAGATCTCCATGTGAACCCATGGTGGGCTGGAGTTAGGAGTCTTGAGGCCAGTCCAGTAAAGGAGTCGGTTAATATTAGAGGCCCAGTAGTAGTGACGGAGGTTCGGGAGTGCCAAGCCGCCTTCCGACTTGGGGAGCTGAAGAATTGATTTTTTAAGACGGGCGGGTTTGTCATCCCAAATTAACGCATTTAGTTGACTGTCAAGACTGGTGAAAAAAGATTTATTGATGCAAATTGGGTTATCTGTAAGAGATATAAGAATTTCGGCAGAATTACCATTTTAATAAGATTGACACGGCCGATAAGGGAAGGGAAGACCACCAAGATAGATCCGATTTGCATTTAGCTAATTTTGAGTGGTTGACATTTTTTGGGAAACAGATCTTTAAAGGAGCTGGTGATGGATACCCCCAAGTATCTGAAGCCGTCTGATGCAATATTAAAGGGAAAAGCGGTTGGGGGGAGTGTCTTCGCCAGTTGGTTTACAAAAAATAGTTCGCTCTTTTGGAGATTTAATTTGTAGCCTGATAAACGACCAAACTGCTCAAGGATTGACAATATAGGAGGGAGAGAGGACACAGGATTGGAGATGTATAGGAGAAGGTCATCCGCGTAAAGGGAAAGTTTGTGAACTAAACCATGGCGAGTGATGCCCTCAAACCCGTTGTGGCCTCTGAGCCATATAGCTAGAGGCTCAATGGCTAAATTAAACAATAGGGGAGAAAGCGGGCAGCCCTCACGTTGGAGAGGGAAGGCAGACGATTGAATGCCATTTGTGTTTACCGATGCAGAAGGGGAGGCATATAAAAGCTTAATCCAAGAAATACATTTGGAGTCAAAGCCACATTTTTCTAAAATGAAGAACAAGTAGCTCCACTCCACCCTATCAAAAGCTTTTTCTGCATCGAGTGAAACTATGACTTCGGGGACACTGGACGGTGGTGAAAAAATAACATTAAGTAGCCTCCTGGTATTGAAGAAAGAGTGTCTCCCTATCATAAAGCCTGTTTGGTCAAGCGGAACTATAGAAGGTATCACAAGTTGGAGGCGGAGGCACAACATCTTAGCCAGTATTTTACAATCAACATTTAGGAGGGAAATTGGTCTGTAGCTGCCACAAAGAGTAGGATCTTTATCCTTATTCAATAGTAGAGAGATGGATGCCATGGACAGGGTTTGAGGTAATCTGCCTTCTTTAAGGGAATCATTATACATCCTTGCTAGAATTGGGGCCAAAGGAAACGAATATGCCTTGTAGAATTTGACTGTGAAGCCGTCCGGACCAGGGGATTTCCCATTTTGCATAGATTTGATGGCTTTCTGCATCTCTAAAGTGGAAATGGGGTCCCCCATTCCGCCTGCGTTAACTACATCAATTTGGGGGAAAGTTAAGGAGTCAAGAGGATTTGGGTTTATTGTGCCAATTGTGGGGCATTCAGAAGTGTACAAATTATTATAAAATTCAAAGAAAGACTTGTTTATTTCAATCGGGTCAGAGACTAAATTGCCTTCGGGCGACTTTACTTTGGGGATTAATCTGGAGGCGTTAACTGCCCGAGCCTGTTGAGCCAAAAGCCTAGCTTTGTTCATTCCTCTGGTGTTCCAGGAGATCAGGCACACACTTCTGCCAGCAGTCGTCATACTGTTAATCATATGGGGAGTCTAATGAAGGTGGTCTGAAACCGTTGTGCTTCCCGAGGACTGACGGGAGAGGAGTGGTGGGGGGGAAGAAGAAGACCGGGGAAGGGGAAAAAACAGTAAAAAAAAAACAAGCGAAAGCAAAAATAGACGAACCATAAACAAAACACAACCCATAAACCCAAATGTGACCATACCTGGAGCATCCCAAATACAAACCTTGACTGAGCGCTATAGCTCAAAGCTCAACAGCTGAACTTATCTTCCGGGGTCCCGTTCCCTATACTAAAAGTGGGAAGCCCATTGTAACACGGAAGAGTATTAAAGTGAACAAACTAAAATACCTCAAGTGTATATATATGCATATAATAGTAATTATAATAACATCCATAGATAGGTAAACAGCCTGCCAATATAAGCATAGCAGAGGGCAATAGGGCACTGACATAGATCTCAAGTAACATACATAAAAAAAATAAGGCCCAGAGATCAAGTAAAAATAAAATTGTACTTTAAGGGTTAAAACCCATTAGGGGTGTAACGGTTCACAGAAGTCACGGTTCGGTTCGTACCTCGGTTTGGAGGTCACGGTTCGGTACGGTTCGGTACAACAAGAAAAAGCAAAAAAAAGTCCCAAATGCATAATTCCAGGTTTGTTGTTATTTATGTTTGAACAGTAGTGCAAGTTTCAGTTTAAAAATAAAGAATTGTATTAAACAGTTAAAAACAAACCATACCGTTAAAAACAAACCATACACAGTACACTCAGATGGCCATATTATCTATAATGGTTGATGTCAAACAAAAAGGTTTCATCAAGGCAAGGCAAGTTTATTTATATAGCACTTTTCAACACAAGGCAATTCAAAGTGCTTTACAAAAAATGAAAGAGATTAAGAAAATGGCATTTAAAATCAGTCATTAAAAAGAAAAGCTAATAAAATAAATATTAAAAGAAAAATACATGGATAAAAGTTACAGTGCAGTCAATTAAACATTAAAAGAAAAAAAATACATGGATTCAAGTTACAGTGCAGTCTAAGATATGAATAGTTCAATTAAAAGCAGCGACAAAAAGAAAAGTCTTCAGCCTGGATTTAAAAGTAGTCAAAGTTGTAGCGGACCTGCAGGTTTCTGGGAGTTTGTTCCAGATATTTGGAGCATAATTACTGAACGCTGCTTTACCATGTTTAGTTCTGACTCTGGGGACAGAAAGCTGACCAGTCCCTGAAGACCTGAGAGATCTGGATGGTTCATAATTTAGCAGGAGGTCAGAAATGTATTTTGGGCCTAAACCATTCAGTGCTTTATAAACCAGCAGCAGTATTTTGAAATTTATTCTTTGACACACAGGAAGCCAGTGTAAAGACTTCAGAACTGGAGTGATGTGATCCACTTTCTTAGTGTTAGTGAGGACTCGAGCAGCAGCGTTCTGAATTAGCTGCAGCTTTCTAATAGATTTTTTAGTGAGACCTGTGAAGACACCATTGCAGTAGTCGAGTCTACTGAAGATAAATGCATGGACAAGTTTTTCCAAATCCTGCTGTGACATTAGTCTTTTAATCCTAGATATATTCTTTAGGTGATAGTAGGCTGATTTAGTAACAGTTTTAATGTGACTGTTGAAACTCAGGTCAGAGTCCATGATTACACCTAGATTTCTGGCTTTATCTGTTGTTTTGAACATTGCACACTGAAGCTCAGTGCTAACTTTTATACGTTCTGACTTGGCTCCAAAAACCATTACCTCAGTTTTATCTTTGTTTAATTGGAGAAAGTTCTGACACATCCAGTCATTGATTTGTTCAATGCACTTACTCAGTGTTTGAATTGGAGCATAGTCTCCTGGTGAAATTGTTACGTACATTTGTGTGTCATCTGCATAGCTATGGTAACTTATTTTGTTGTTCTTCATTATCTGAGCCAGTGGTAGCATGTAGATGTTAAAGAGAAGAGGCCCCAAGATGGAGCCTTGAGGAACCCCACATGTCATATTTGTCAACTCAGATGTGTATTTACCTATAGAAACAAAGTTGTTTCTGTCCTTTAAGTAGGATTCAAACCAGTTCAGAACTGTTTCCGAAAGTCCCACCCAGTTTTCCAGTCGGTCTAGTAATATGCTGTGGTCAACAGTGTCAAACGCAGCACTGAGATCTAATAATACTAACACTGAAGTTCTGCCACTGTCTGTGTTTAAGTGGATGTCATTAAAGACCTTTACAAGAGCAGTCTCAGTGCTGTGGTTTGGACGAAAGCCTGACTGGAACACATCAAAACAGTTATTTAAATGCAAGAAATTACTCAACTGTTGAAAAACAACTTTTTCAATGATTTTACCTAGAAATGGCAGGTTTGATATGGGCCTGTAATTGTTCATTACTGAAGCATCTAGATTATTATTTTTTAAGAGCGGTTTAATGACTGCAGTTTTCAGGGCCTGTGGAAAAATACCTGAGTGAAGAGATTTGTTTACTATATGAAGTAGATCTGAGGCCATGCAAGGCAAAACATCTTTGAAAAATCCTGTTGGAATAATATCAAAGCAGCAAGAGGAGGATTTCAGAAGTTGAATAATGTCCTCTAGGTTTTTATCATTAATCTGATGGAATTGTGTCATGATGTCTGAATTGATGTTAAGTGGAGATAGGGACAACACATTTGCTGTTCCTGATGCAGAGGCACTGACTGCTTGTCTGATTTTCTGAATTTTGTCAGTGAAAAAGGAGGCAAAATCATTGCACGCCCTGGTGGATAGAAATTCAGAGGCTACTGACACTGGGGGGTTAGTTAGTCTGTCGACGGTAGCAAACAAGGCACGTGCGTTGTTTTTGTTTTTGGTAATGATGTCAGTGAAGAACGATTGTCGTGCGTTTTTCAATTCCAAATTATAAAGGCCAAGTCTCTCTTTATAGATTTCAAAGTGAACCTGGAGATTTGTTTTTCGCCACCTGCGTTCAGCTTTTCGACATTCTCTTTTTTCTGTTCTTAAGGTCATGGCCTTTCTCCATGGAGATATTTTCTTGCCAGACACTTCCTTTAACCTAGTTGGAGCAATGGCATCTATAACATTTTTAATTTTTGAATTCAAATGATCTACTAGCTCATTTACTGAGATGTTGGCAGGGGCAAGTGTGGAAGAGAAATTCTGAGTAAACATTTCCCTAGTGTTTTCAGTTAAATATCGCTTTGTGGTTACCTCTTTTTGAACATTTTTGTGAACAGAAATAGAGCTCTCAAAGAAAACACAGGAATGGTCAGAGAGTGCAACATCAGTCACCACAACCTTAGAGATATTCACACCCTTTGAGATAATTAAGTCCAGAGTGTGCCCCTTATTGTGCGTGGGCTCCGTCACATGCTGAGTCAGTCCATAGCTATCAAGAACACAAAATAGTTCTTTAGCCCCTCTGTCCTGGGGGTTGTCAACATGGATGTTAAAATCACCAACAATGACTAGACGGTCAAAGTCAATACACACTATAGACAGCAGTTCAGTAAAGTCATCAAAAAAGCTTGCACAGTATTTGGGTGGTCTATAGATATTTAGGAACAGAGCTCGAGAGGAGCATTTCAGCCGAAGGGCCACATATTCAAAATAATCAAAGTTTCCATACGATGTCTTCCTGCATTGAAGGGAATCATTGAACAGAATAGCAACTCCACCCCCTTTCTTATGCATTCTTTCCTGACTCATAAAACTAAAGTTGGGAGGGGTTGATTCGATAAGAACAGCTGCACTGTTATTTTGTTCAATCCAAGTTTCTGTTAAAAACATAAAATCGAGATTGTGCTCAGTGATAAAATCATTGATTAAAAATGTTTTTCCTGCCA
Organism: Gymnodraco acuticeps; assembly: GCF_902827175.1. Classification (NCBI taxonomy): domain Eukaryota; kingdom Metazoa; phylum Chordata; class Actinopteri; order Perciformes; family Bathydraconidae; genus Gymnodraco; species Gymnodraco acuticeps. Next base: position 27,885 of record NW_022990612.1, on the reverse strand, counting down.
AAGACCTGACATTTAATAAAGCTAGTTTAAGTTTGTTAAACACACTATCAGTCATGTTTTTTGTAACAAGCTGTGGCTGACATGGAATCACTGCTAAATTAGATACACTCACACAAACGTTTGAGCGCTTCCTGTTTCTATGTGTGACGGGCAGTGGAGACTCCTCCATTTGTCTCATAGGTCTCCCATAATAAGAACATTCCTCAGGCGGGTGCAGTGATAATTCTTCAGGGTTTTCTGCGTGATGTGTTGTGTCTTTCTCCTGTTTTGATTCCTCTTGCCGCTTGTCCTTGGCAGAGGGAACAGATTGATGATGCAGGCAGTTGAATATGTTAGAGATAAACAATTTCACTCCTGACTTGTTCAGGCAAACTCCATTTGCCTTGAAAAGATGTCTGCGATCCCAGAAAAAGTTAAAATTGTCAATAAAATGAACATAATGGTCAGTACAGGCCGTTGAAAGCCAGGTGTTCAGTGCAAACAATCTGCTGAATCTCTCCACTCCTCTTCTGACTGGCGGTAGAGGGCCACTGATGAACACCTCTGCATTTAGAGAGCTGGCAGTTTCCAACAAACATTTAAAGTCTTCTTTCAGCACTTCTGACTGTTGTTTCACAACATCATTTGTTCCAATGTGCAGTACCACATTCTTCACAGTCGGATGTTCAGCCCCAATATGCAGGATCTTCTTCTTCTCAGAGACCACATCCTTGGGAAAACAGAGTACTTTGGTGTTGTTCTTATTACACAGACCTTTTACATCTCTTACAGCAGAGTCACCCACAATCAGAGTTTCAGGCCCAGTCGTTAGCTTTCCCTCTAGCCTTTTACTTTTAGAGTAGCTATTGGTCCTTACCCTGCTGCGTGAAGAGGACAGGTTATCCAGGTCATCAGATCTCCGGTTCTCGGTCAGCGGAGCGTATCTGTTCTGGATTGGCACACTTGGTGGTTTAGGAGGATTGTTTGTAATTCTCCCTTTAGCAGCTGTCCACTGCTGTTTCCTAGTATGAATAGGGGTTGAAGAGGCGCTCTTCCTGGGTGATGACAATGCAGGCCAGCCGGTCACATCACAGATTTCGGAGCTCTGGGCTCTGCCTGTTATCCGTCCTCCCAAATCCCATGGAAATGATTTACTCTTAGGCTTTGCACCCAGAGAGTTCCAGGGAGGACTACCACTTGTAGATTTATTACCCGGTACACAGCCCTCCTGTTCCTTGGAATCCTTGTAGCTGCTAACTAGCTGTGAGTTAGCATACCCTTCTCCATTATTTTGCAACACTGGTAAAGTCGTGTCATTCCCACGACATAGTCCATTCACTTCCACGTTAACTTCCAACCGTTGCATTTTCATTTCCAACACAGCCATCTTCTGTATAAGTTTCTGGAAGTCATCTGTACAGAATGGAGGCATTTTGCTACCAACTAGCTAAATAGCAGTAGCCTACCAGGCTTTAGCTGTTGCTAGGCCACGCTATTGTAAGACTGACGTCGTCGTAAAAATGTTGAAATATGGCTGAAACCCTCCATCTATTTACGAAGATGAACTGTCCCAGTGATAATTTAATGTCCAGGAGCCGCTGCTCTTAGTTTTCAGAGAATAAGAATAGGAAAATCAGCATAAAAAGTAAGCAGAGGCAGGAGCAAGCAGAAAAGCGTCTGCACTGTAAGAAAGATAGGATAAGCTGTAAAACTAGCTGTAAAACTAAAAAGAATGTCTTGAAAATATGACATCATAAATAATAAGAAAGTGTTTCAAGAGCGCAAAGTCGTTGAAAAACATATGCCAAAAGCTTCCGTTATTTATTTTCGTCTCTCGGCTCTCATGTTTATTGGCTTCTTAAAAACAGCGGGGATCAGCTGTTGAACTGCTGTTGTCTTTTGCCGGGCTCCGGTGATTGGCAAATCTGGGTGATGCCTTCTGATATGATTTAGCATGTTTGGCGTGTGTTCCCATTAGCACCACTGTAGAACAACGCCGACACACCGTCCTCGTCCGATCCACCACTCGTCCGATCCACCACTCGCACACTTCATCGTTATTGTAGTCCACAGGGAACCCGAAATGTTCCCACACAGCTGATTTAAAAGAAGCAGGTGGGTTCTAGCTCCTGTGTGTTATCTGAAATCGCCATACTAACTTTTCTTCTTCTTGTATTTTGTTCGTTTGTTGTTGTGTTTCTTCTTGTTCTTCATTTGTTGTTTAAGGGCGGCTGGCAAACAGCTTTTAGGCGCAATACCGCCCCCTGGATTATATATAGTGTAGTGGATACTGCCCTGAATGACAGACTTTTTTCCCACTCGTAAAAAAAAGGCGTATTTGTCGTGTGACTGCGTGTGCCGAACCGTGACGTCTGAACCGTGACGGTACGGGACGAATACGGATACCGTTACACCCCTAAAACCCATAGAAGGAATCAGTTCAAACAGCATTCAGAACAGTCCAAGTACTTGGGTCCCATGTAGTGTAAACAGTAGCAGGTGCATTCATGTTCATTGCAATATTAGCACTAGGCTCAAACTATCAGTGCAAATACCAGAGCGGCTAAGGTGCTTGTACAAAAAGTGTCCATGAAAGCAGAATCCGAAAAAAAAAAAGTAGTAATAGTCTCTTACTAAATGTCCCATCAGACGCATGAATTATCGGCATTGTTAGTGCTAGTCAGTGACTAGCCAGCAGGGCTGGCTTGAGCCCTAGGTTGTAAAGCTCCGCCATCACCTCTCGGTATTTGTAGCGCTGTTCCATCACTTCGGGTGTGTAGTCCTCGTAGATGGCGATGGGCGTACCTTGGTACTGTAGCTTGCCTCTCCTGGCCCGGGCCTCGTGGATAATTTTCGCTAATTTGCTTCCGGTCTTGGCTATGCGGCAGTCTAATACACACATTACCAAATAAGGAGTGAGAGTGACGCGTAGCCAAAACCGGAAGCAGCAGCCACTCTGGTGGCTACCATTAGCAGCTAACTTTTGTGCTCCAATTTTTACATAAAAATGGAATTATGGATTATAAACAATTGCTTCAAAGCCACAGATACATTATTTACCTATGGATCAACCGATTCAGCCGCGTTTTTTCTCGTTTTAATGCCATTGAACACGTCTTTTGATCAGATTGACAGCTACGGTGTCAATCTGGAACAAACTCCCAGAAACCTGCAGGTCCGCTGCAACTCTGACTACTTTTAAATCCAGGCTGAAGACTTTTCTTTTTGTCGCTGCTTTTAATTGAACTATTCATATCTTAGACTGCACTGTAACTTTTATCCATGTACTTTTTCTTTTAATGTTTAGTTGAACAATTCATATCTTAGACTGCACTGTAACTTTTATCCATGTATTTTTTCTTTTAATGTTTATTTTATTAGCTTTTCTTTTTAATGACTGATTTTAAATGCCATTTTCTTAATGTCTTTCATTTTTTGTAAAGCACTTTGAATTGCCTTGTGTTGAAAAGTGCTATATAAATAAACTTGCCTTGCCTTGCCTTACGGTGAGACAATCTCCCGTAAAAGGTACGTGTTGTGATGTCTGTGTTTGCTTCCCCTGTCGCGAGATCGGATCGCTTAGATACTATACTTAAATAATCTGTGGAGTCTCAGCTTTAATCGGATATATTGTATGTGCAGTTTTGATAAGTAATAAGGGTATCTTTATTTTGAATTAAGTGCTAAAGTGCGTTAGCATTTTTTTTAAAAATGAATAAAACCGCACGTCCCTGTGGTGTGAATATCGCGCATGCGCATATCGCGGTTATCGCCATGACACGGTATATCGTTCAGCCCTAGTGTGGGCTTCGTGAACACAGTTTTGCATGAGAGTGAAGCTGTCTCTAGCTCTGACATCTGGAAACCGAAAAGCAGATTTATTGCTCATGGATTATCAGAAATAATTTCAAAGGGACACAGACACATTGGATTAACCTATGGATTAACTTCAGCAGCGTTTTTATCGTTTTAATGCCATTGAAGATCACGTTTGACCAGACAAAGACACAGGTGAGCCATGTTAGCATTTTTAGCTACCTAGCGCCACATATTTTGATGTCTGTTTTTGTTTATAAAGTCGCGATTTCGTATAATTGAGTAATAATGAGGGTACCCTTCGATTCTGTGTCACCTCACGGTGGGAAACGATGGGTTGAGATGTGCAGCAAAGATAAATAATAAGGTTTTGTGAGTGAATTTCGGTGCAGTCATCTGTTAGCATTTTTCGCTCATTGCTAATTCAGATGCTCAGCGTTAGCATTGTGGGTTTTATTTTGAAAAAAATAAAGTAATGATCAGTTAGATGAGTTTCTTCCCGTTACATGGATATAAAACATTCATAGTGTGATGGAAACTTCTGTGCAGCAATGCAGAGCCAAGGCTCAGGAAAGGATGGAAGCTGGAGCGGCTTTAGTCAAACACTGATATTTATTGAGAGTAGAATACGGCCGGAGAGATCACAAAGTATATCACATTTTCATGTGAGCCACCTAGCAACACTCTGAAGACAAAGCGTAGAAACATAGATCTATATCCTTAAAGGAGGAACCTAAAAAGCCCGCCTTTCCTACCTTAATCATTACCAGACATTGGAACAAAGACCCGTTGTGCCAAACTTCTCACCCACAGGAAGGCAGAGGACCTCTTGACCTGTGTCCTCCTCACATTACAGGCAGGAGCATATGCGACTTAACGAAAAGCGTATGTTTGTAATTAACAGTTTCTCAGAAAAGCTGAGAACCTCCAGACACAAAGAGATCTCCTTAAAATATTCTCTGACACATAGTTTATTAAATGAACATGCCCTCAGACACTGTTTCCTGCAAGATGTTGCGGCAGTGCCCCGGTACCGGGGTCTCTCGGGCTTAACAGGTTAAGTTATGGGTTTTACTTTGAAAGGTGTTCACCCCCTGTCTCATGTCTGCCTTTGCTTCCTGTCTGTGTTTCCTCTCCTGTCTGATTGTCTCATTGTGTTCACCTGTTGCCCTTGTGTTTCTGCCTCCCCTGCCCAGCTGTATCTTGTCCTGTGATTACCCTTCTGTGTATTTAGTCTTGTCTTCCCCCTATGCTCCATGTCGGTTTGTTGTTTTTCCTGTCACCCTCCATGTTTGTCTCGCTCCAGGTTGGATTTTGTTCTCATTCTACGTGTTTAGGATTTATGATTTTGTCTTGTTTGCCATATCAACAGCTTTTATTAATTAAAGCTGTTGTTTTGAAACCCGCTTCCCTTTTTAACTGCATTTTGGTTCTGCCTAACCACAAACCCTGACAGAACAAACCGACCAATTATGAACTCAGCTGTTTATTTTTTGTTAGCTCAAGAAGCGGATCATCTCAAGTACAGTCTAAAGCAGGGGTTCCCAACCCCCGGTCCATGGACCGGTACCGGGCCGCGGAGGTGTTACTGCCAGGCCGCGAAATAGCTGTGAGTTTATCGTAATATCTTTTTTATTTTCGCACCTCTACCAGTCATATTATTTCATCCAAAACATACAAAATAAATCAAAATCGGTTAGCATAAGGTCTCAGCCTCTTGTGCGCAGAGAAAGTTACTGGTGCGCCAATAGGAAGTGGAGCACACAGGAGACAACCGTTTCATCGCAGACTGTTATGTTTATGTGGGGAAATGGCAGTGCATACATTATTTGAGATATATTTCGAACTCGGACTTCATTTTAAGGACATTGCGGCCAGGGGTGTAGAGCTATTTTTTTATTTGTAAAACCTCCTTCACTTCATGAAATGGCTGTAGCATCAGGAGGCAGACTCTGAGAAGTGCAGCACCAGTGCGTACACACCGCCTTCACTGTGTTCCCCACTGCAGGCTGCTACGTTTCAACCACACACACCTCTACATATACACACATCGAGCCTGATTATTCCCCCTATTACTCGTTGTATGAAGGAAATGTCCGGTCATAAAGGCGCATGATGTGTATGTGCTCTGCTCAGCTCCGCTGTGTGTGTGTATGCTCGATGTGTTTGTGTGTGTCTCACAACGACATTTGTTTTCAAATTACCATGAACAGTCATTTACAAACATCTGGCCAACTCCATAGGTATGTGGGTGTTCCCAAAATAAGTTAGTTTAATCTTAATCTCGATGTAGTGCTAAATGCTGTCGGAGTGCACCGGAACGAACGACACTATCATAATATATTCTGAAAACAAATGCCAGTGACACACACACACCCTGGCGACCGGACATCCCCCTGTTTTTTTGTTTTTCCTATTCGGCTTTGAAACGGAAAAAACAAACCATACACGGATTCGGCAGCTCTGAACTATTCCGGACACCAGCGCCCGACCGGACTGGACAGCGCTGTCAGTGTCAGGGTGCTGATGTCAGTGAGTGTAAAGGTGAGCGCAGGTGCAGAGATGAGTAGACCTCAGCAAACTTCCATGAACCGCTTCTTTGCGGGCTATTCCAATAAAAGATGGTGAGGCACAACCCGAAAATGCTACCAAAAAGAAAAAAACGAGCTTTAATCGCAAATACGATTCCTCGTATATCAAATATGGATTTCACTAGCAGGAATCACGCCACAACAATGTGATGTTTGTAGGTTAATTGAAGTAACATGTAAATGATGTGAGGGGGTGAAGGGATGATCTGGGAGGACGAGCTGTGGTCCGTGCAGTGGGAGACTCAGAGTGGGGGTTCCGTCTCCGGCATGATCTGCGTGGGCTGATTACGGGCCCCCTGACGGTACCTGGAATTAAGATGTTAGTATATACGGTATATGAATATAAATGTTGACGGGCAGAGGATATTGGGATGGAGGGATATAGGGATGTTGAGGGGTGGGAGGGAAGAAGGGATGGATGGATGTATCTAGTGCTGCGTACCTGGACTCACATTCAGGTTCAGGTCCGGACTCAAGTCCAGAGGTTCAGGTTCGGACTTATAAGTCCGGACCTGAACCCATGGCTTATGTCAAGTTGTGTGAGTAACTAAAGTGAACTTATTGTGAGCTAATTATCAATTGAAAATAAACTCATAATCAACTCAAATTTAAACTTGTCAGGTTTATTGTGCTCCCTTCCAACTTGTGTCTACATTTCTCTACAAAGTACAAATGTAAAAAAAACACTTTTTGCCACTTAGTCTACAAATGACTTATGACAGCAACTACAGTGAACTACTACAAAGTTCAAACATTTATTTCATTTACCAAACTAAAGTAACCAAACAGTCCCTGAGCTGACTGAGCCTAAATCCCTAAAACTTTGCTGAATGGTAGAGAGTGTAGAGTAGACTATACGCATTACACTGTTACACACCTACTATACAGTATACACTGTAGTGACTGTACAGTCAGAGTGTACTGTACTGTCTGTACACCATGTATTTTCTAGAACTCTACATGTGTACATTATACAGTACATACTACATACATAGTGATGTACATACATACTGTTAGAAATTAAAATCAATGTTGATATGGCGTAATTTGAATTAAATACACTATTTAATTTAAATCAGTTTTATTCTGAAAAAAACGGAAGTTCACACTAACTTAATACTTTTATTCTGAAAAATGTTCACTTCCGGTTAGCATTAGCATGTGGCGAAATGCTACGTTTTCAAACCGTGAATCGAAGGTGAAATGACATGTGATGTTGTACACTGAGCACACTGGGATTAGCACTCATTTATTGACGCTGAATAACGTTTATCAGGGAATGTTTAAATAACCACAGACACCAACCTGGGCTGACGGGAGATGAGGAGAGCGCCTCCTTTTGCAATTTCATTTGTACACCACCGCATCTTTTGCGTAATTAAATGCTGTTAACTTTTATAAGCTTCCCTTGACTCTTTTCAGTCTCTCCTGCCTTCAGGGAGGTTTTAGATGGTTTAAAACAAAAAGGAGATTATACGTAAGTGCTAGTTTTTTTGCGAGTCCAAGTACCGGTTCCCGACGTTCCGGTTTTAACCGGACTTGAACCGAAACTTTTTACAAGTCCAGTACCGGTTCGGCGTACCGGTACGCAGCACTAGATGTATCGCTCGGTGTGAGTCGGAAGGGGAACTGTATGGGTAGGAGGGAGGGTGGGTTGAGAGGATGGAGACAAGCAGTGGCCCGAAGTTTTGCCGGATATAAATAGGGGTGGCCGTGGTTTGAGGCAGAGTTTTAGGCGTGGCCATGCTCCTGAACCTATGTTAACAATTTAACCTCATTTCATTAGCAGGAACCACGCCACAACAATGTGATGTTTTATTAAATTAGGTTTATTAAAGTAACATGTAAATGATGTGAGGGGGTGAAGGGATGATCTGGGAGGACGATTTGTGGTCCGTGCAGTGGGAGACTCAGAGTGGGGGTTCCGTGTCCGGCATGATCTGCGTGGGCTGATTACGGGCCCACAAAAGAGTCGGATTAAATAGAACTGAGTTGAGCATGTGCCCGTCTGAGATCGTTGAGATTGTTACGGATGTAAGTGCGGTAAGCTTGGGATGACCAGCGGCCCAGGACCTGGATGATTTGGTCGGAAATGCCTAGTCTCGCTGCTGTGGACGCTGCACCGATGCGGAAGGAATGGCTCGAATAGTGTTCTGAGCGTATCCCCGAAATAAGAAAGACGTTGTGGAAGTGTTTCTGGAACCAGAAACGTGTGGCCATTTTCCCTGTTTCGGTGAGAAAGAGTGGGTGTTGAGGCGTTGCATTTGCAGCGTACCTTGCGCTGAGGTATTTGGTTAGTGGCTCGTATGGGCTGAGATACGAGTTCAGGCGGAAAATGTGGATGGGGAAAGAAATTCCCAGCTGATCTGTTTTACTCCTTCTGAGTGTGAATATGAGGGAGTCGTTTGTGTGCAGGGATATGTCGGATAGGCTGGGGTGGTGGTGAGAGTTGTAGGCGGATGAAGTGGGTGCGAATTCGGAGCATCGCAGGAAGCCGAAGAATGCTAGCAGGAACATGCATTCTAGGGTAAGGTCGACCATTGGTGATAAGTATCCTGAGCGTAGGGAACGGATGCAGAGGCTGAGAAGGTCGGCAGTGAGTGGCAGTCGTTTGGCTGTGAGGGAGGGTTCCTGCTTACGTAAGCCTTTGATGAGCATTGTGACTTGGCTATAGGACGTGGAAGGACATGGTTGGCCGCTGGCTGTTTTAATGAAGAAGTTAATTCTGGCCAAGTATGTCTGAATAGTAGATGTCCGGCACTTACGGATGGAGTGAGCGTGAGTAATGAAATTGAAGACGGATATAACGTCCAGAGTGGGGAATGGTAGCTGGTATGCTCCGTGATATGCCTTAAAGCAATTCCAGCCGGTGAGATAGGCTGACAAGGTGCTTGGGGCGAGGCTGTTGAGGATGGCTTCCTGTGAAGCGTGTGAGAGTAGTTCCAGTTGTGGGTTTAGTTGAATGTGGTGGCTGAAAACGGTGGGACTGGTATGGGATGGAGATCCGCCTCTGGGGCCAAGTTTCTGAATTTCTGAAATCTCATGACCTGGGATGTGTGCTGCTTTGAGGATGAACTGGTGTTGGGCAGAGATTAAGGTGAGTCTGCGGAGGAACTGCATGATGGCTAGGGAGCGAGTTCGGCCTTTGTTAAGGATCTCTACGACTGCGCTGTTATCGGGGTGGATGAGTATGGCTTTCCTAGACCATTCGTGCCCCCAGAGAATGGCGGCTATGATGATGGGATATAGTTTGTGAAGTGTGGATGAAGGAGAAAGCGTCTGTGAATTGAGAGCTGTGAACTCCGGGGACCAGGTGGATGAGAACCGTAGTAGCCGCCGAAGCCTATGGAGGGGGCTGCGTCAGTGAAGAGTTGGATATCCTCGGGTTTGGTAATGAAATCATCATAAAAGAAAGAGATGGCGTTCCACAAGGACAGGAAGTCCTGTCAAAGGTGCATTTCCATTTTGCATGCGTCGTCGAGAATTAGTCGATCGTGGATGGAGGGAACTGACACCGCTCTGTTCAGCAGGTTGGACAAGAAGGGTTTTGCTTGAGGTGTTATGCGGATGGCGTAATTTAGGTGGCCGAGGAGGGCTTAACAGCTGCCGTTTCGTGCATCTGTCTGCCTGTAAGTAATTTGACAGGAGGAGAGTGATGCGCTGTACTTTCTCTGAGGGTAGAGAAGCCTGGAAAGACATTGAGTCCAGGGTGATGCCTAGAAACTCGATGGAGGTTTTAGGCCCTGAGCTTTTCTCTTCAGACAGAGGGATGTCAAGGTCTGAAAATGTTTGTATGAGTGTGCTCAGCCCGTGGCAGGGGGGTGAGGATGGTGGAGTGACGATGAGAAAGTCGTCAAGGAGATGGAGCACGTAGGGGAGTATGTGGTTGTTTATCAAGATCCAGCACAGAGCTTCTGAAAGGGAATCGAAGATTTTGGGACTGCTTCTGCAGCCGAATGTGAGGCGTACTGAGAAGTAATAGGCTCCCATCCAGTACACTCCGAAGAAACGCCAGAAATCTGGGTGAATAGGCAAGATCTTGAATGCACTGGTGATGTCTGCCTTAGAGAGCCATGCTCCGCGGCCTGCTGAGCGGATGAGGGTGTTGGCGTGGTCGATGTTTGCGTATTGCATCGAAAAGTCTGGGCTTGGAATGACGCTGTTAATGCTCGGGATGGCTGAGCCGTGTGGAGAAGACAGGTCTATTATGAGCCTCTTTTTCCCAGAGTATTTCCTAGTAGCTATGCCTATTGGACTGATGCGGAACACTGGAAAGGGGGGACTATCGAATGGGCCTATCATGAACCCTTCTTTGACTTCTTTGGCCAGTAAGGTGTCGACGGTGTGAGGTTCTGTTAAAGTGGACTGCAGGTTGTGGCAGATGTGAGATGTGTCAGGCAGTATTGCTATGCCTGGGTGGAACCCATGGGAGAAGCCACTGGTGAGAAAGTAAACAAACTGTCTATCTGGATGATTTACTAAGGCGGTAGCAAGGTTGCTTACCTTGACGGGTGTGCTGAGGTGCCGTGCTAGTCAATCTGTTGGTGTAGTTGGGTTGTGAGGGCGGGTGCTCCTGGCATGAGCGCCACCGCAGAAAGAGCAGATGTGCATGAGGCGGCAGCTAGAAAGAGAGCAGCCTAGGTCGTTGAAATTGTTACACACCATCCTGCCTCCCTGGTAGAGTATTGGCCTTCCGCGTCTGTCGACGCCCTTTGAATCGGGGGCATTGGCTGATGGTCGTTTGTTTGCGGGCCTGGGGATGATGGGAGGTGGGGGTGCGGCAGGTGATAGGCGGTTGAAGGTTGAGGCGTTGCCTCTTGATGGAAAAGGGGAGTGAGCGGGGTGGCTCGGGTGGTGGGGCGCTGACTAAGCATGCTGAGGCCGGGTGGGAGGGGGCTCCGCATAATTGGCAAGAGAGGGATGCGCGTGCTGCAAAGATGCGGCAGTAAAGCTCGGAGTCCAGAGCGCCCCAGTATGTTCCCTGGTTGAACTGCTTGATGCGGCCGCCGGCTTGGCTAGCGAAGTGGACATGGTAGGTGTAAAACCCTGAGCCTCCGAAGCGTAAGGCCATGTCGAGCTCTATGAGGAGGTACTCGTCTAACTCGGTTCTGCGTGTGGGATAGACTGAGCAGATGACGTCGCGGTAAAGGGAGAAAGCTAGGGCGAACTCTGCGGGGGTTAAGTCCTTGGACCTCAGAGGTGATGGATTTCGCAGCTGGACTAAACCGAAGTTGGTCTGCATTTCCCTGGGCTGGCTAGTGTCGGTGATTGATGGCTGTAGTAGCTGAGCCAAGTCTACGTAGTTACCCAGGAGAATCTGCTGGCGCAAGACGGGGGACACGGGGGAAGGGCGATAGACTGAGGAGGCTGGCTGGATGGGTGGTGTTGCTGTGGCTAGAGTGTAGCTGGTTGCACAGGGAGGAAAAACATTTGGGTGTTGGGGAAGGGATGGGGTGGGGGGAAGGGGAGGGGGAAAGTTGGAAAAGAAGGTACTGGGTAAGAGTCGGCTAATGGGTTAGCATGTAGCATGGCCCCTTGGGTTACTGGGTGAGGCGCTGTTGCTACGGGGTTAGCTGCTAAAGGAGGAAGGTAAAAAGAAGCTGGGTTGCTGTGGACTGCTGAAGGTAGAGAAGAAGAAGGGATGAAGGGATGTATGTGCAAGGGGATTTTGTGAAGCCTGTGAGCACAGGGATGAGAGAAAGGTTGACATGAGCTGCGCCATGTCAGACACAGAGAGAGCAGGCACAGAGGGCAATACGATCTGGCCCCCGCCAGGGGGTGCTGGTGAGTCGGGCTGTGTCCGTGGAGGAGGACGGCGGCCTGTGACGTCACGACCCGTGGTGCGCGCGCGCCGCGCGGTGGTTGGCTCTGGAGCAGGAAGAGCGGTGTGTGTCGTTGTTCTTGCCGTTGTGCTGCTGTAGGCTTTGTAGTGGTTGAACAGTCTAGCCTTGTTGTCGTTTCGGTGAAAGTTGATGCCATTTTCTCTCAGGAAACGTTGGAGTTGAATGACTGTCCACCTCCGTAGTTCGGGCTCCGTAGTTCGGGCTCCGTTTCGGAGCGCGGCTCCGTCCGAGAGGTGTGTCGAGTGCGCCGCTGCGATTGGCCGGGGGCTGCGAATGAGGCAGGCTGCCGGTGGTGGGGAGATTGGAGCTGGCTGTGCCTGTTGTGGCCCCGGTTGTTTGCCCTCGCTGGCGGAGTAGACGCAGCCTGGGACCTGTCTGGAGTTGGAGGTATCTCGTTGGGGGAGCTTGAGTGGGAGCGGTGGCGGCTGGTGTGTGGGACAACGATTGCCGAGCGCACGCGGCTCCGTTCGGATGCTTGGCTTAGATCCAACTGCTGACCCGAGGATGGCGGGTAGCCGATGTCGAAGAGATCTTCATCTGACTCCGGCGAGATGATCAGCAGTTCGGGATTCATGGTGAGTCAAATGTTCTCGTGGTAGCGTTTAGCTTGTTTGAACCGTGACGACGCGCGGCGTGAATCACGGTCTGCCTGTCGGTCCTTGAGAGGATGGAGACAAGCAGTGGCCGGAAGTTTTGCTGGATATAAATAGGGGTGGCCGTGGATTGAGGCGGAGTTTTAGGCGTGGCCATGCTCCTGAACCTATGTTAACAATTTAACCTCATTTGTTGCAACGGGCGATTCGTTGGCGACAAAACCATTGTGTGTTGTGTGTGCCGAAATGCTTGGAATGAAGCAATGAAGCCATCGAAACTTCAACGGCACTTGTCAACCAAACATCCTTTTCTGATTGACAAACCAGTTGAGTTTTGTTAAAGGAAAAACGCGAGTTGGATGGGCAGAAGCAAGTGTTAAAGTCCACAACGTCAACGAGCGTCACTGCAACAAGGGCTTCATATCTGGTTGCTCACCGAATAGCCAAAGCTAAAAAGCCCTTTACAATAGGAGAGGAGCTGATACTGCCCGCTGCCAAAGACATCTGCTGTGAACTTTTTGGAGAAAAAGCAGCTGGGATGGTAGGACATGTTCCACTCTCAGAAAATACTGTTGCCAGGAGGATCGATGATATTGCAGAGGATATTGAAGGGCAATTGTTGGACAGAATAAAAGCATCTCAATGGTACGCAATTCAAGTGGACGAATCCACTGATGTAGAAAATAAGGCAGTTGCGTTAGTTTATGTGCGCTATGTGCATCAAGACGAGGTGCAGGAAGATTTGCTCTGTTGTCTTTTACTTCCAAGCTCAACCACCGCCTCCGAAATATTCAGAGTGGTGAATGAATACATTGCAGGCAGACTGGATTGGGCGTTTTGTGTCGGGGTCTGCACTGATGGGGCTGCTGCGATGTCGGGGTTCACTGCCTGTGTGAAAGTAGTGGCACCGGAATGCGAGGCAACTCACTGCATGGTACACCGCGAAATGCTGGCAAGCAATAAAATGTCCCCTGAACTGCACACAGTCCTGAATGATGCAATAAGGGTCATTAACCACATCAAAGCCCATGCCCTGAATTCGAGGTTGTTTGAATTATTGTGCGAGGACGTGGATGCTGATTACAGACGCCTTCTTCCACATACAGAGGTGAGGTGGCTGTCGAAGAGGAAAGCCCTGACGAGAGTGTTCGAGTTAAGAGAGCAATTACAACAATTCCTCTCTGACAAGCAGTCACCTTTAGCTGCTCACTTTAGTGACAAGAGCTGGCTCGCAAAACTAGCCTACTTGAGTGACATTTTTATGGCTTTGAACCAATTAAATCTGACAATGCAGGGGAGGATGGCTGACACATTCAGGCTCGCAGAAAAAGTCGCCGGATTCAAAGCCAAGTTGGGAACCTGGGCACATCGCGTCAACCGGGGTGTTTTTGATATGTTCAGCAACTTATCCAGTTTTTCGGAAGAAGCCGAGGGACTTGGCGAGTTGATACACAGCCACCTGCTATCACTGTCTGATGTGTGTGAACGCTATTTTCCAAAGGACCCGAGGAATGGCAAAGGATGGATGCGTGATCCATTTCTAAATGACGATGGTCGAGACCAGCTCCCATCACAACAAGACGATCAGCTGATCCGTCCACACTGAGAGGGGAAAAATGAAAATAATAAATGCTTTAGACAATAAGAAATATGAAGTTAACTGTTGAGTTGCTCAGTTTTTTTAGATTGTCAATGCTATTACTGTATAACTAATATCTCAGGTTAAGAGGCACATTCAAATAAAGATAATACATTGATAAATACATTTTGTCTTTTGAATTGTTTGTCTAAAGTCAAGGATCTAGAACTGGTACTTAGTTTTAATGATACAGTCTGGTTATTTAATATTAATATTAAGTCTCAGAGCCCAATATGATCAGTCCACCAGGATCAAAATTCAAACTAAATATCGTTCCAGGGCAGGCTAACCGAGGCTAACCAATGAGCACCTGATGTGTGTATGAGAATGGCCCTGACACCATTTCAGCCCAGATTTAAACTCCTGGCAGGACAAGCTCGAGCTCAATTCTCGCACTGAATAAAAAAAAGTGAGTGAGGGACTGCAATATAAGAGGGAAATAAAGAGAAACTTTAAAACTGTTCAATTGTTATGATGTGTAAAGACTGATATTGTTCTCTCATCGTCTGAAACTGTTAAGTCATGATGTGAAACGGTTAACAAAGAAAAAGGGTTAGGTTGGGGAAGAGCGCAGGGCTCCGGAGGAGGTAAATAGGTGTTTAAAAAAACATTAAAAACCTCCGTAAACATAAACCTTATAAAAACCCTTTTAAAAGCATTGTAAAAGCTCCGTGAGGACAAGACCGTTTCAAAAGAGTGGTTAAAAAGTGCAGAGCAGAGCTGGACCACGGAACGGCAGCAGAGTATGTTAAAAAGCAGATCTCCCCGTCCCAGGATCTCTGGAGGGAGGCGTGTGTGTGTGTATGTATGTGTGTGTGTGTGTGTGTGTGCGTGCATGCGTGTGTGTGTGTCGATGTGTTTAAGTGTGTGTGTGCGTGTGCGGAGCTTGTCCCAATGGAATCTGTAAAAGACCTTAAATGATAAGGGGATCTAAAATGGTCAATTTAAAAGTGATTCCAGTTCTAAAAAGCCATGAATAAAAAACATTTAGAAGTGTAAGTGCAGTTAAAACACAAGTGCAATGATAAAGATACAAATAATTAAAACAATCTCCCCAGTAATATTAATTTAAAAAGTAAAGGGAGTGTTCAAATGAACTAATAATAATAAAATAAAAGAAGGCACACCGGGTTAGTAAAATCGTATGAAATGAACTGGATGTCACTGGAAAATAAATAGAAGTTTAAAAGATTCCAAAGGGCAGGTGTTTTTTGGCTCTGTTTATTTAAAAGGGTAGGTGAAGAGTTTCTCTCTGCGGGTGGTTTTCTGGCCTCCAGGTAATAAAATAATTTAAAATAAATATAAATAAACAAATAAAAGCTTTGTGGCTTTGATTATTATCAGATAAAAACATACACATAAATACATTAAAATTATAAAACATGTAAGAAGTAATAAAAACATAAATATGAACACCATTAAGATAGATAAGATAGTGCTAAAAACATGCGATAAAAATGTAGCACACCAATAAAAAAAAGTCCAGATGAGGAGGATCTATAAATAATTAATAAATAAATATAAGTGCTAAAATATGTGGAGGGCGGATTAAAACAGGCTGAGAAGGGAATTAAAATCACCCATCTGCAGGGGAGAGACCCTGGGGGGAGAGGATATCACACAGGTTATTAAAACATGTTTAAGTCGTGGGAGGCGGACCCATCAATTGTATTTTTCACTTCCAGGTGTGAACGTGTGTATAACTACCCACCATCCTAATAAACTCAACAGGCAATATCACAAAAAACTTGACTGAACTCACCTGCTACAGGTGATAACCTAGCTAGTTAATGATTTAGCAGACTTATTTTGTGTCCATTACCATTTGTAAGCTACAGATGGAACAAAATAGATAGCTTTAATAATAATAAATATATATAATGAATACAAGAAAAACCCCACAGTGCAATTGGTGTAAAAAGAGCACACAAATGGACAGAACCAAAGAAAACATAGAGAGGGGTGGTGCAGTGTTTGGGGCGCCCCTACGTTTTATTTTTCATATTCTCAAAAAAACATATGAATCCTGATCTGAGGGGCGCCTAAAAAAATTATAATCTGGGCGGTGCCTAAAAAAAAATATATATACACATATAAAACTTTTTTTTTTTTAAATCTGGCGTGCATTCCCTCTACAGTTCAGCGCCCTAGGCGAAAATCTATAACGCCAGTGCGGCGGGCCGGGCTTGTCCCTGGGAATAAAACTCCATTTCACCCGTTTTGGTCTTTCTTTGACTTTATCTTGAGTTTTTTTGTACTTGTTTACTTTTTTACAATCCATACTTTAATTTACCGGCATCCTTTGCGACCTTTGCCATTTTTGTCATGCATGGAAGCAAGGTTAGGACAAAATAAGGGCTTGTTCGTCTTTTTCAATTGGTACTGACTTCTGGGTAAGATTTGGGATTTTGGGGCATTTGGTACCTAGGCGTGCTATTGCAAGTTTAGTTTGTCTTGTTTTATTAATCGCCAAAAACCTGAACCTGTTACTGTTGGTGACTGTAAGTATATTATACTGTGATAGTGAATTTAACTTGGCAATAGTAAAAAAAACTTTTAAGTCAATGCTTTGGATGTCTGATTTTTTATTTACCAAAGCTTCGAATAACAGTTAATATTCAACTATTTTCCAAACCAGGGCATCTCAATTAATTAGAATATCGTGGAAAAGTGTATTAATCTCTATAAAAAGTGAAACTCATATATTATATAGATTCATTTCACAAAAATAATTATTTCAAATGTTTCTTTCTTTTAATTTTGATGATTACGGATTACAGCTAATGAAAACCAACAATTCTATTTCTCAGAAAATTTGAATATTATCAGACCAATAAAAAAAAGGATTTTAAATACAGAAATGCCGGCCTTCTGAAAAGTATGTTCATGTGTATGCACTCAGTATTTGTCGGGCCTCCATCAGCCTGGGGCTCAGCTGAGGTGTGATGGAAGCCCAGGTTGCTTCAATAGCGGCCTTCAGCTCGTCTGCGTTGTTGGGTCTTGTGTCTCTCATCTTCCTCTTGACAAAACCTAGGTCCTAGGTCCTAGGTTCAGGTCAGGCACAGTAATTCGATTGTCAAAAAAAAACTGGGGGGTTATCGTGGGGGGATCCTCATCCATAGTGTTAAGAAGTCTTCAATTAGGAACACAAACACTTTCTGAAGAGTGTGATGACTGGGGATGTAAAGAAAGTGATAACACTGCTAAAAATGAACATTTTATGAAGCAAAACAGCAAGCTATGCAATACGTAAAGTTGTGAAAGAGAGGGCAACGTACACTTGATCCTGGAGCTCTAAAGGAAGAATCATCTGCAGAACTGTTGACGTACAACCTTAAAATCAACCGTAAACCCACCTTAGTCTAAGATACAAATAATTTGTACAAACAACACATGAGACCTGCAGCACATGATATAAAGTTATTATTGTTGTCTTTGCAGAGATTTCAGAAGGTTTCCCTCTGTCGTTGCTTCTTAGGCTCTAGTTTTTGCACGTTTTTCCGTGCAGGTACATCATGAGTAAACCATCATTTTCCTCCAGTCTTTTTTTGAGAAATGAAAAAGGAGGAGAGTAGTCCCTCTGTCCTCTCCTCCCTCCCCTCCACTATGTCCCTTGGAAGCTGTCTTAATAGAGTGGTGCAGGGATGGCATATTTACCCGGAAATAAGCTGCGCTCGGTTTCCCTCGACAGAAAGCAATGGGATTTCTCCATAGGATTTTGGGAAATAGCTGGAAATAAGATCTGTGGAAAACGAACCTGTTTGATAAATGCACGTTTTGTTCAGCCGGATAATCTCCACATGTCTACCCTACTTTTATAATTTTCGAATCATTAATCGAATCGCCAGAAGCAAAATGCTAACGTTATGCTATAAAGGAACTACAGCCGAGTACAGCAGGGTCGCACGACTTCAACGTCACGCCAACATAAGATCGATATTAAAAAATAAAAATACAGATTCAAAAATTGTACAAGTTGAAGCATTTGTTTTAACAGTTTGCAAGAGCACAGGTACTTGCTTTCAAGCAGAACGAGGGAACCGGTAGTGGTAAAATGCTAACTCACGTCCGGGTTTTAGGACTCGTCCCTGCACCACTCTATTGGCTGTCGCTCTCTCCCAGGAGCCAATAGGGTGGCTTCTTCCTTTGCCATTCACATGGATCTCTCTTCTCCTCTCCAGTTCGAAGCAGGTGAACTCTCTAAATCACATTGCCTTTTCCTATAGATAAAATACAAATAATAATCTGAAATATAGTGGAACACAATTATAAAGCAGCAAGAAAGGAAAATGGTCAAGTAGTGTGTTCAACAACGTTGTATTGCTGTGTTGTAACCACCATATGGCAGTATATAGCTAGTAAATCATTTACAGTGTGGTGCTTTGACACAGGTGTCAGGGGGGCTTTCTGCAACTGACTTCACTTTTACTACCAATCTTCTCACAGCGAAAAAAAATGCAACTTTTCAGACACAATGTTTTAGGTCAGTATGAGCATTCATTTGACTGTAATTGCATATCTTCTTATTCCATATTAAATTAAACTGAAGGCAGCATGGCAGAGTGTCTTATTCCAGCACACAGGCATTGGCTCTCAATACAAATCTGGATATACATTGGAAATTTGAAGGAGTTCTTCCATTTATTTGTTCTTGTGTTTCCACTAATCATGAGGAGGGTCCTTTACTAAGAATATAAACGTTTTGTTGATGCCAACGGGGCTCTGCTGCACCGCCTGTCTCTCCACATCAGCATCACAGCCCATTACCCTGCACAGAGTTACCTCTGAGGGGCTATTACTGTAATGCACCACGAGAAAGACAGGACCTTAATGCACTTTGATGAGTAGCACAGCATCTTATTGCCTCTACATCAGTGGTTCTCAACTGGTCAGGACCCACTTTTTTCCTTTGTCAATAGATCGCGACCCAACATTTTGAACCACTGAAATCTATTCAACAAAAAATCGTGCTGTAATATATACGCTTTTCAGCATACAATATTAATTAAAGTGAAGTACAGTGCAAATATCCCTTCACAGAACCAAAGTATGCTTTTAAAAAAGGTTTAATGAGATGATGGAATCAAGTTTCTAGAATCAAAGCTGAACTGTATAACATATAAAGGCACCAAACTTGTATTGTACTCAATAAAAAGGCAGACTTGGAGCCAATCCTGCAAATTCATCACACGTGTAAAATGTGACGTAACCCAATTGTCCCCCAGGACATTTTTAGAAATACTAACATATAAACTACGCATTCTGGTACACTCTGAGAAGAAAATAAATAAATCTATTACTACCCGACATTTTAATGATATTTTATGCCATTGTTTGTTTTTGACTTTGTTCTGAAGCTGAACGTGCTGCTCCACTCAGAGAGAAGAGCAACGAGGAGATAGTCTGTGTGAATTACTTTAAATAGTGGGTACGGGTAGATAGCCCCCATTGTTCTGTGACCTGTCAATCATCAGACCGGGGGTCAAATTTCATTATGTGTTCATTTGTATCTGAAGTTGTACCCATGGATGTATAAAGAATAGTTCTACCGCAAAGTTATTCTCCGTGGGGACTTCCGGCAACAATCTTGATTCTGATTGGCCAGAAGACTCGAAAAAACAAAAGCAAAGATGTATTATTGAGAAGATGATCACTACGTGACAGAAGTTTTCAAAACCGTTGATGCTCTCAGGTACTT
This sequence comes from Gymnodraco acuticeps, assembly GCF_902827175.1. Taxonomy (NCBI): domain Eukaryota; kingdom Metazoa; phylum Chordata; class Actinopteri; order Perciformes; family Bathydraconidae; genus Gymnodraco; species Gymnodraco acuticeps. Next base: position 7,726 of record NW_022990612.1, on the reverse strand, counting down.
CCAGTCCAACGCCTACTGCATGCACAGCGTTAGAAAATCGGGCCTTCAAAATAAAAGTTTGACTTTTTTCCAAAAAAGAATTGTTTTCTTCACTCACACACTCGAAACGGGTCCGCGGCCCACTTTTGGGTTGCGACCCACCAGTTAAGGACCACTGCTCTAAATGATTGTAAATGAGGCCTATTGTAGATGTTATTCGATGTGGGTTATACTAATAAACAACTTTATGTAACTTAAACGTGTCACATGTTCAGAATTGAGTATACAACTAAGACGTTTAATAAGTTATGGATAATGTACAACGAGGCGCTCATTAATGAAAAAATACCACCAACAGGGGTATCCTGGAGCCTGACGCAAAGCCTGACGCGGCCACATACTAAATAAACCTCTTTCCTTCCCTTGCTTGATCCTCCTTAGCAACGATCATTATTTTGCTTAGCAGTGGTGTGTTACCGATTGATAACAACCTCTGAATTATCCAAATTGACCAATCAGAATCAGATTTTCCACTTAGCAAGGTAATAATGTGTTAACTGTCCTCTCAGTGTAAATGTTCTGTTATGAGAAGACAGGTTCCAGCAGCAGTTTTTAGTGCTGACAGACACGACAGTCCTGAATCATTTCGACATTCCAATTCCTCGAAGCGTTTATCAAATAAAAAATCTTGGCGTCTTTATTCTTCGCACTTCTGTCAGAGATATTTTCTGCATTTGAATTACTGGAGATGTGATGCGGACACATTGCTCGGCATTCACACTCACTCACTCACACGCCTGCAGTGTCTGTGATGTGGAGTTATTTAAATCTGCCCCTGTCACTCTTTCCCCAGCACCCAACACTGACGCTTGTTTTTACCTTTCTTTAGGGTTCATGGTTGGTTTGAATTCATGCCAAGTTTACATGTACACTCAGTTTTACCAAAGTGAGGTTGCCTAATGTATATGGAGGCTGATAATGGGAAATAATGTACTATTCCCATAATTAAAATATAGTTGATCAATTATCAGAAAGTTGCTTTTGTCATTTAATATGCGCAGCATCTGTACAACTCTTATACAGTAGGTGGCGATATTCACCTTTTAAGCGGTTTGTGACCAGCCAATATAAAAAAATAAAATGAAAAGGATTACAATTGTTACTTGTTTACTTGTGTTGTGTAGTGAGAATAGTAGATAGATATGTCACAGCTATGGAATATTAATTCAATTTACTCACTACATCTTAAAGGGGACCTATCATGCAAAATGCACTTTTGTACATCTTGTATATGAATATGTGTCCCCGGTGGATCCTGCAGCTGACGTGCTGTTTTCACCGTTCTGTAGACAACGTTTCACAGCGAAGGTCAAACTTATTTTTGTGACCCTGGCAGTGTTGTTGGGCTACCTGTTAGAACACAACAGTCGTAGAGTTGATAAGAAGAACTGAAAATAGACTCACAGTGTTGCTGTGTCACATGGTAAAGCATTGTGTGCAGGAATAACTGCAGGGAGAGACACGTTCTAAATCTGCTACTGAGACCGGCATGTGACCCAAAGATAGAAAAAATAAATCAAGGCTCTTGAAGCATTGAGCAAGGAGTCCTTGAATTAATAAAACAAACACACACTCACACACACACATCTCTCATGGAGGTGTACAAAATATCACTAACCTCCTACTTGTCTGCTGCCTATTTCTGTACTTGCAGTGCAACACAACTGTGCTATGGGTTTGTTTTTTTTCCGGACATTTCAAAATCATTATGAAAAAGAATAACTGCTTTTATTTTTCCTGGTGGCATAACATCAACATGTAGATTATGTAAGACCAAAACTCTCCTTGGAAAACCACTTTGAACTGAATCCCTGTGCGGGTTGTTTTTACCAAGAAATGGGAAGTGTATAGTCTAAAAGGGGTCCTTGAATGCAGCTTCATCTTAAATGTATTTCCTTAAATGACAAAAGCAGCCAAGACCTCTAGTAAGATAATAAAGCGTTTTTGACAGGCAAATGTTTTCATAGCTGTTGCATTAGTATGTGTGTGTATGCAGTTTTGAGGTGTCATATTATACACTTTTTGAAAGTGTTGTTAGAAAGAGTTTTTCTGCAGACTATGGGAAAAGATTCAGTGTGTGGGAAGGAGCTGGGTCTTCATCAGATTGTATTTCCCACTCATTCCCCTGAGTCTGTCTGCATGCTGGACAGTTTAACAGAGTTGTGTGTGTGTGTGTGTGTGCGTGTGTGTGTGTGTGTGTGTTGTGTGTGTGTGTGTGTGAGTGTGTGTGTGTGTGAGTGTGTTACATAACATGTCACGGCTGCCTTGCCGAACACACACGTGATCTCATATCTGAATCCCTGCTTTCCTTTTTTTTGTGACTATACTGTACATTGCACATGCTGTGTGTGTGTGTGTGTGTGTGTGTGTGTGTGTGTGTGTGTGTGTGTGTGTGTGCGTGTGCGTGTGTAGTGTATTTGTTATGTTTGCATGCACAAGCAGCAACAACTAATGTGCAGTGATGTGTATCCAGCATTTCTCTTTTAAGTGACATGCATATATTGTCTTTGTATCTTGATGGGTAACCATGTATAAAACCTGCTGCATTTAATCCTGTAAAAACTAGGTTTGTTAGTCTCACCTGCGCACTTTTTTCAGCAACCACCCTCCTCTTGGCAATGCCAATGAAGTCTCTTCCAACCAGAAATATACTTTATCATCTTTGTTTTAGATCCTACAGAGCTTGCATTGCCTTCCACCACCATAGGGGGCGTCAAAGTAAAGGTTACAATTCAAGCTTTTAATTATTTGTAGTGTCAGAAACTGCTGGTCACTGTGAGATGATAAAAGCCTTAGTAACACTATTTTTTTGCACGTGGCATCCTCAAATGTTATCATATTTTCTCTGCAACCTATTTCAATAAAGGCAACTAAACGGCTCAGTGTCAATCACACAAAGTGATTGTTGAAAGTGGTGTTTTCTTGCTGCTTTAGGGTAAGGTAACTTTTGAATAAATATATTTGATAGAAAAAAAAATGTCATTGGCAATTTATATGAATTTATAGACGTAGTTATAAACAGTCAAATTGTTGACAGATCATAGCTAAACAAATAAAGCTATGTTGTGACCACTAAGTTCTACTCCCTTCACATTTACAACCTGCGACTGCAAGGCTTCTTCTAAAGAGTTCACATTGAGCCTTTTAGCAGTATAAACTGTCAAAAATGTGCTGATCCTGTGACAGTATTAACACTTATCTGTATTTGACTCCTCCTCATTAGTACACATATTGTGGCAGAGTGCAGGTTTTCATTATCAAAGTGATTGTAAAGGGCTGCCCACTCGATGCTGATTGTTAACTGTGAAGATACATTGGAATCAACCTTTCCTTTAAAAGGACAGAGTGTTGTAAATATAATTGTGTACAGATGTATTTGTGTAGGTTGAAAGTATGATCTGTAGCAAATACACCTTTTTGACACCGGTTTTGTTCAATGGATAAGCTCTACATATTTTCCCCCATGTATATCATTTTTGAGCTGTAAATGCAATTGCCTGAAGTAAAAAAGCTAATGTTAGGCTATAATCTATCTACATCAAGGTCGCATGGCAGCACGTCAACCCCTCTGCTAAGCTAAAGGCGGCTAATGTGCATGATGAGGTTTATTTACTTGATGACGTTTCAGTTACTTGTTTTCAACCGCTGTTTTAATGACACATAGATGCTTTGGACATTCACCAGTGGCGTATTTACTGACATATGAATGTCGTAGAACAATACATTACATTATTTTAAGCTTGTGTTAAACCAGGGCAGCCCCTGGCCAACTTGTGGCCCCACGCAAAGGTGTTTCATGAGGCCCTCCGGGTCGATCACACAAGGAGCTGTTCGAATTGTTAGCGCCGGAGCCTCGCAGCGGGGAAACTGAAACTGTGGAGCTCATAATTGCGCCGCATTTGCGCATAAGATTATTGCGGCCCGCATTCGGTGCAAGGTCCCATGCGCCGCATTCGGTGCAAGGCCCCACGCAGTCTGCGTGATCTGCGTGTAGGGAGGGGCGACCCTGTGTTAAACACAAATCTAATTTCAGGCCTAGTAAAATGCTAACTTAATTAATGGACTTTAGCACTCAATCCTGCACCACTCTACAGGGGAATCTATTTGTAGAAAAGGAATATGATATTAAAACTAGGTTTTTATTACTGAATTTCACCTTAAACAAGCAATGATTTTGTTACCCAAGAATCAGCCCTTCACTTCTCTATTCCACTGAGACGTTAGCATGTTCACATTATCTAAAGTTATCACGTTATCTCTCTTATAACCTAGTAGTAGTTTTCCAAAAAAGCTAGTAAAACTGCGGTAAGGTCAGCCGGTCTAACCTTAGCTATAACCCCCAAGAACTAAATCATTTTTTGTTTTGATTCATTTATTATAAGAGAGTTATTAACTATGGAAATATATAAATGGTCATTATGTGCATCAATTGTAAGGGTTATGAGCTAAATGACACCAAATAATCTCATTAAATTGCAGGCATGTAACTAACCCCACTGAATTGTGGCAGATTTCTAGATAAGACAAGGCAAGTTTATTTATATAGCACCTTTCAACACAAGGCAATTCAAGGTGCTTTACAAAAATGAAAGACATTCAGACAAAGGCATTTAAAAACAGTCATTAAAAAGAAAAGATAATTAAAAAAACAGGTCTCAGGCTCGAAAATGACATTTCCAGAACAAATAACCATAACTACACTTCTAAAGGGGTAAATGAATAATATTTTTTCTCAAAGTAATGATAAACCTGTGAGTTGGATATAACAATTAAAAATTATTTTGTACTTATAGTGAAAACTACCCTTGGATGATGGCTTAGTAGACTAAAAGCTTTAGGAATCCAAAGTACAACATATAATAAGTACCCTGTATCGAGATTGATGCAAAACAAGTGACATTTGACCTTTTTAGAGAGATTTAGCACACAAAAAACACTTTTGGGGTCATTTGGGTGGATTTTCCATATCTCTGGCCCCCCTTGGTCGATTTTGATGATTGACATCTCTTTCTAACCGTCAGAGCCAATGGAATCGAGAAAGTTCCCCATACACACACAGGTTACCAAATAAGGAGTGATAGTGAGTGGCACGTAGAAAAACCGGAAGCTGCGCTAGCCTCTGGTGGCTACCATTAGCAGCTAATTTTTCTTCTCCGATTTTTGCATACAAATTGAATTATGGACTATCAATACTTTTTTCAAAGTGATAGACACATTGCTATAACCTATGGATTAACCTTCAGTCGCGTTTTTTCTCGATTTAAATGACATTGAACACAACCTTTGATCAGAATAACAGCTACAGGTGAGCATATCTCCGTGTTTTGCTCAACCCAGTCTCCACGGGCATTTCGTGTTCACCAACACGATTGTTTAATCTATTGATTCGTGTTCACCAACACGATTTTGCCCCTTTTTTTTCGTGTTGCACAGCACGATTTTAAAAGCAATGTATTTCTACTGCCTGCAGCCCGTCTTTTTTCTCCGGTCGGTCGTGGGAGACCGGAAGCTGTGTGGTTCATAAAACATGTTCTTACTCAATTCAAGCCACAATTATTGCTTTTTATTTTAAATCGGTATTAATTTCTGACTTTTGTTGCCGTCTTTGAGGAAAATAAATGGGGGCTCAGAGCCTCAGAAATACGGAAATCTGTATTTATTAAATATTTTTTTCCTCTAATTCGTTATTCTTTTCAAAATAACACACTGTTATTTACTCACCAATAACACACAATTATCCTTGCTTTATTTATTGGTTTAATTCCATAATCTCGGGCTTTTTTGGCGTCCGTCAGGAACTGAATTTAAAAATAAAAATAACCGGAAACAGACGTAGGCCTATAAGGGACATTTCGAGCATCATTGCGATTGTCAACATTTCTGAGTTTAGGATGGCCGAAGACACTACACTACCCCATAATCCCCAGCCTATCGTTTAGGACTACAGTCCCCGTAAGGTTACGCAGAGCGTCAAACAGCTGTGTGAAATGGAACGAAACCACGCCAGACTATCCAAAACTGGAATCGAACGCCCCCCCAGAAATACACATGCTGGCTATTGTGTTTCACAAAATATTCTATGGGACGTCTCTACTGAACGTTTTCGTTTTTCCCACAATTAGAAGTTGCCAGTATTAAACACATTGGTGTTATCAAATGTAAAACATATAATTAATAAATGGGTGAAAATCTTTTGTGTCCATAATGCGCAGCATTAATACCCACATGACAGCTCATTGTTACTTTATAATTCTACTCCACTACAATTCAGAGGTTAACCTGGTATTTTTACTCCACTGCATTTATTTGAGTTACTTTGCAGATTCTGATTAATTATGTGAAATATAAACAACCCTTAAATCAGACTTTAGTTACACCTGAGTAAAATTCAGGTAAGGTGATTGTCAAGTGCTAACAATCAGGAGAGATATTTGATAGTTGGTGCTTGAGAAGACTAAACATGTATCTGCAATTGACATGAATGGAAACGAGTAATAAAGTATATTCATTACTCGTTATTCTCTACTAATAGTTCATTAAAGACTGTACATTATGGCTATTTTGCACATCCCTTTCAAGATTTTCTAAGGTTTATTGACATATCATATACACAACTACGGTGTAGTTATGCAATGAATGAAACACTTGGGTCACAGGTTCATCAACAGTGCATTACAAGACATCTATCAATATGTGTGTACCTCCACCATTAAACTGTCATATTCTGCACATTTCTTATTCTATCTACATACATAAGAGTATAATTCATGTGTATAATATCAGTTAAAATAAGTGCTTCAACATAGTTAACATTGCAGGAAAGCAATATATTAGACGTTAAGTACTTTGTCAGGCTTACTATTTATCTGTAGATAGATACCCCCAAAGTTTTTTTCTTATTTAAAAGAAGACCTTAATCTGTTATTTAATGTTTAAATAAAGGTTAATTCGTTTTTCTGTGTTGCACCTCCTCCTATTAATATCTTTGTACATTCTGCACTAAACTGTTTTATTGTAGAGATCACTTATAGTATTCTTCTTGATTTTTTATATTCTATATTTATACTTTCCCCCTATGAAAGTATGTACTCTTAATATTTTTTTATAATAGGCAAGGCAAGGCAGCAGGCAAGGCAAGGCAAGGCAGGCAAGGCAAGGCAAGGCCAAGGCAAGGCAAGGCCAAGGCAAGGCAAGGCAAGGCAAGGCAAGGCAAGGCAAGCAAGGCAAGGCAAGGCAAGGCAAGGCAAGGCAAGGCAAGGCAAGGCAAGGCAAGGCAAGGCAAGGCAAGGCAAGGCAAGGCAAGGCAAGGCAAGGCAAGGCAAGCAAGGCAAGGCAAGGCAAGGCAAGGGCAAGGCAAGGCAAGGCAGGGCAAGGCAAGCAAGGCAGGCAAGGCAAGGCAGGCAAGGCAAGCAAGGCAAGGCAAGGCAAGGCAGGCAAGGCAAGGCAATGCAAGGCAAGGCAAGGCAAGCAAGGCAAGGCAGGCAGGCAAGGCAAGGCAAGGCAAGGCAAGGCAAGGCAAGGCAAGGCAAGGCAAGGCAAGGCAAGGCAATGCAAGGCAAGGCAAGGCAAGGCAAGGCAAGGCAAGGCAGGCAAGCAAGGCAAGGCAAGGCAAGGCAAGGCAAGGCAAGGCAATGCAAGGCAAGGCAAGGCACGGCAAGGCAAGGCAAGGCAAGGCAAGGCAAGGCAA